>NC_064861.1:53502969-53802969 GCF_024139225.1 Suncus etruscus
CAAAACTCAATTACCAACAACTTTTTAACATCTAAAAATGATTTAAATGAAAAAGATACCATTTTTAGTGATGAGAGGCATAGATGTTCAATTATTTGAGCACATCTATGTTAAAAAATACTATCTGTCCCCATTGTACTATCGATGTAAAAGGATCTTTCTTTGCTCAAATTCCTTTCTGTTCTGAAAATATTCTTTAACCATCTTTTAAAATGTGAGGCCTTTTTGTGAAAATTTATGATAACTTTTTCTCTATCATATATATATACACACAAATGCATTTCATTTTATCTTCAATTTTTTCACCACACCCAGCATAGGGTAACTTTTGGTGGTCCTCAGGAGGACTAAATTATGGATTAAATAAATTATTTTAAAAATTAAAATTATATAATTAAAATGCAGTCTGGGGATTAAGTTAGGTCTATAGTATGTAATGTATACACTACAGACTGTTGACCTCCCTACCCAATCTTGACACTTATTTTATTTTTCTTGGTTCAATAGTATGCAAGGCAACACCCTACTGCTGTGCTATCTCTCTGGCCCCTGCATGCTTTTTTTAATGGCTGAGTAGTATTCTGTTATGCATATGTATTATAGTTTCTTTATCCAGTCATCTGTTCATGAGCATTTAGGTGTTTCCATATTTTGTTTAATGTATATAGTCTACAGTGAAAATAAGAGTGCAGTTTTCCTTTCAGCATTGTGCTTTGGGCCCTTGATATATGTATATTCTGAGAAGTGGAATTTCTAGCTCATATAAATTAAATTGCTAGTTTTTTGAGGAATGTCTTTACTGTTGTCCAAAATTTCTGGACAAGTCAACATTCCCACCAGCAGTGAATAAGTATCCTTTCCCACCAATATCCTCACTAACAGTTGTGTTCTTTATGGTGAGTGCCAGGCCTTTTGGTGTGAGGTGATATCTCTTTTTATCTTTTTTTTGAGTTCATTTATTAAATGTGAATATGCATCAGTATATCACATATTTTTACACATACAGACATACACACAAATTTATACAAGTTTTGAGAAGATTAGAGCATGAACACGAAATCATCAGGGATCAAATCTAGGCATTAACACCAATAAGTCCTTTGCTCTACAAATTGAACCACATCCCTAGCCTCCTCCTTCTTTCTTTTCTCTTCTTTTTTCTTTTATTATTTTTCTTCTTCCTCCTCCTCTTCTCCTTTATCTTGTTCTTGTTCTTCTTGTTCTTGTTCTTCCTGTTCTTTTTCTTGTTCTTCTTGTTCTTATTGTTCTTCTTGTTATTGTTCTTCTTCTTTTTCTTCTTCTCCTCCTCCTCCTCCTCCTTTTCTTCTTCCCCTTCTTCTTCCTCCTCTTCTTCCTCCTCTTTCTCTTCTCACGCTTCCTCCAACTCCTCTTTTTATTATTCTCTTCCTGGGTTTCTGGGACTCCAATGACTCTTATGTTGTTTCTGTTGAGTTTATTAAAGACTTCTATTTTCATCTGTGATTATTTTTATTGTTCATTTTTTAATGCTTTCATATTTCTCTTCTTAATGGAGGCTAAGGCTTTATAACTTTGCTGTTACAACTTTCAATTCCAAACTTCATCCCATACTACTAAATAGCTTATGATTCTTTGCTGAGGCTAATTATTCATGTTTAATGGCACATTATTCATTTAAGTATTTTTTCATGGATGTTTAAACCATTTTTATGAAAGGAGACACATTTGGCGGTGCCTGGAATTCTATCTGGTGGGAACTGAGGGATCATATGAATTGCAAGGTATTGAACCCAGGTTATCTGCTGAAGCAGAAGCCTCATTCCCCAAATCCAAATTATTGGGGAGTCATGGGTCTGGAGGCAATTGTCAATGCAGGGAATAATCCACACACTGTTAAGGGGATAAAACAGGTTTAGAAATTCCCACATGCAAGCCTTCCACTTTTAAGAAGCAGATAGCACAGAGGTGGAAAACCAAAACTTCAAGTAGATTTTCCCTGACTTCCAGGGTCTTTCTTATCAAGTGCCAGATTACACCCTGTGAGTGGAGAACAGATGGTCTAAGACACCAATCCAAAGGATGATTCCAGCCAAAGGTACTCCAACCAATGACTAACGAGTATAACCTGAATAGGCTAGAACTGGTTAATCCAACAAGCTACATTTAAGGCAAATATCCTACTAGCTGTACTATCTCTATGGCCCCCGTTTAAACATTTTTGTCAGATAATTCTGACATCTCTTTTATCATGGTATGGCACTATAGGATGTCCTTATGTGATGGTTTGATAATTTTGGTACTTAGTATGTTGAGTAATTTTTCTCGTCTGTACATAGGGTTATGATATGATACTTTGCATATTATTTAAACCTTTGATTGCAGTTGAGTTTCTGGATCACCACTCCAGTAGTATACATGCACTGTGCCGCACAATGTTATGAACAGGTTAAGGCAAAAATTTGGTTTTTATTTGTGTGTTAGTGTGTGTGTGTGTGTGTGTGTGTTTAATTGAAATCTAAGAAGGTGGAAAGGCTCCTAGTTATTTTTTATAATGGTTAAAGTTTCAGCACTTCTGTGGTCTCTGCTAATGGCCTCCTTACTACTAGGTAGTTATGAAAGTTTTAACTTTCCACTAAGCCTCTTCTAGCACCATTCCAATGTCTGTGGCAGGAGGACCTTGTTACTTTTAGATGAGATGAAGATTTTCTTTACCAGACCTTGTTTGACATTATCTGAGTAGGGCTATTGGGACTTTTTTTTAAACTTTGCAAAAAAGTGGAAATTGGCTTCCTGTTAGTCTTCGTTTGTATATGTGAGGGTACCATCAGATCAGTGTTTCTTCTGTGATGTAAACAAGACAGCATTAATGTTTCTTGCATCTTAACCCAACTGTACGCAGACTCTTTCTGCATTTAGCTTTTCTTTCCTTAGCATTCACTTTAGAGCACTTATTATTTCCTTGCCTCTTTGAAATCATCAAAATAGTTTTGAATGATTTTTACCACCCAACAATATATTTCTTCTGGACCTTGGGACCATCCATTTGAAGTATAAATGTTGAAGGAGAGAGTACTCCTATCTTACATACTGTATGAGAGCCTAAATTTAGTAGGAATTTACCAACTAGCAAATAAAGGTGACCTAAATATAGAGAAGAACTTTAGTAAGTTTAGGAAAAGCAACATGCTGATATATTTTCTTGGATCTGTCTGCTTCAACATCTATCAATACTTTTCTACTACTTGTTTATCCTACTGATTAAAACACACAAACACACACCCCTTCTGTTTTTTGTTTAAATGTAGTTGAATTTAATCTTTCTCCTTTATACCAATAGTCTCTAATAACTGTGTAATTTAATCCCAGGTAATTTCAATTCTGACAAGGGTTTTAATGTGGTGGCATTGCTATTGAATAGCCTCAGATTAGTTAGGCTACCCTTAATTGGTTCTTTAATTGGAAAAAGTAAGGTTCTTTTTTTGAGAAGTTATGTCTATACTTATTTTTTTCTGATTTTTTTTTACTTCAGAAAGATGTGAACAAAATAAAAATCCACGAAATTCACTACTCTGTCTTTTCTAAAGCTTCAAGTTCCTTGTTAGCTTAATTTATTTCTACTTTCAGAGACATTTTAGTTTGTTTTATGAGTATTGTTTAGAGTTTTTAATAATAGTGGAGAAATAAAGGGAAATATCTTCTATTTTGTCTTTCCAGAAGTGAAAGTTCTGCTTTTTAGGACATCACCTTTGTCCTTCAAATGGCTACTTAGCTTATTCAAATTCATGACACTTGTTATTGTGAAAGAAAATTTATTCAAACAAGTGATAAAAATTTGGATTTTTTTTTTACAATCATTCAGAAAGTTACAGCAGTTGACATTGTATGTAAGGAATGGAGCAGTTTTTCTTATCTTACATAGCTAGATGTACTGTTGAAACAGTTATGATAATGAGGATGGGTTTAGAATTTAATCAAACTCTTTCATATTTCAAAACAATGACAAGGCTGTAATTTGTGGAGTATGTCTCTGTTATTAAACAGTCACTTGGAAGTCATCTTATTCTAAAAAGCTATAACAACAAAAACATGAAACGCATGAACCGATAATGGACACATTAGATGAAATAAGGGATAACTTTTGAACTGCTGCCTGGAGATGCTCTTATAGAGGCACTTCTCAGCTTTATTACCTTTTTATCCTTATCAATAAATGAAACCTTGGACTACATACCATTCTCTTTGGATATTTTGACTCAATTTCCTCCAGTTACTTTTTATACAGCATTAGTACATCTGAATCTGACTATTGATAGATTTGTTCTGATGGTAGAGAAACTTCTTGGTTAATTCAGCATACCACAATTGCCACTGCCAGATAGTGTACACTGAATTTTCCAGCCAGCAAGCCTGCCTAGAGAAAACAATCCAATACCAATGAGCTAGAGTTACCTCTCAAGGTCCCTAGTAATGCTCACACATAATAGAGGAGAATTCTCCAGGAAACCAACTAGCTTTGAGTATTTGTAAGTACAGAGATGATAGTGGTATCATGTTACCTCTCTAACCATTGCTGCAGAGCAGCTGGGAAGAAGTTCTGTTTTAAGGGCAAATATTAAAGATTATATATTCTCAATTTGTGCTTCTCTGATTGGTATTCTGTGCTTTTTATTTCCATTCCCGACCATGACATTAGGATTAGTAGACATAGGGAACACAGATTTCTTCTTAATTCCTAATGTGAGAGGTGCTCTGAAATTTGCAACTGTGCACAGATGTATTGGCAACATCAAACACTAGGCTGACAGCTAACATTGCAGATGTCTCAATACCACAAAAGAGAAATGTGAACTTATTATTTGTTTATTTTACAAAAATGGTTAGAACAGTGCAGATATTTTATTTGGCTAACAGAAAAGGCCCTACAAGACCTACCATTACCCCTCTCAAATGGGCATATTTTCCTACTGTACTTGTTTTCTTTTGCAAATGTTCGACATTTCCTTGAGATACATCCCTGGTCTATGCTTCTATAACTGGTATTTCATAAAAAAAACAAACCCAGTTTCAAAAATGTCAAACATAATGAAAAGTGAAAACCACAAAAGAGAAGGTTGTTCACAGCCACTCCCCTGGGGTTCCCTCATGTTTCTGGGTCACTGTGCCGACTCACCATATGTTAGAAATAGCCTCCATAGTAGACTTAGCAGGTATCCTCTGTGATCAGGGTCAGTGTGGTCTACAAATAAACAAAGTTGACCCTTTCTTGAAGATAATGCTGGGTTTGTTCAGAAATGCTCTACCTCAGCCACCAAAGCAGTTCCAAATGAAGTCCTCCTTTAAAGCATAAGAAAAAGAAAGTTCCTTTGGAGAAACTATAAAAGGGTATATATTTTCATCACTTGGGGCTAACAGATGAAGAGAGAGGTGTAGAGACCTGTCAATAAGTGAATAGATTTTGGGTGAATTTGATGGAGTTCATCTAAAGAATATTTTGGGAAATGAATGACTATGGATCAAGGTCCCAACTAAATTGAGAACTTATAAGTTAAAATTAATAGAAAAAGAAAAAAAATGGCATGGATATGAGACGATTAGTCAAGAGACCTAAACTACAACAAGCTATACACAAAAGGGACATGTTACACTGGCATTCCAGGGGCCTAAGGGTGGAGGTATGGGATGCATGCTGGGAATAGTGGAGGAAGGTCAACACTGGTGGTGGGAATTGCTCTCATTCACTGTTGCTATGTACCTTAAATATAACTGTTAAACTTGTAATTAAAAAAGAATGAAAGAAAGAAAGAAATGAGAAGATCAAAATGTAAGATGAGCTTTACAAATAAAACCCATGATCTCTTATTTATTAGTATCATTATTATTATTATGGTTAGGTAAGGTAACTGCAATCATGATAAAGTTTATAGCACTGACATACAGTTACTGCACCATTAAAGTGCCACAATACTCCATCATTGTCCCTATATCACTTTTGGGTCAAATCTTCATTCCTTTCATCACTATCTGATAGGGCATTGAAAGTTGTGGGAAAGTCATATATTACATTTTAATCCTGTAAGTGCATCCATGCTTATCTCAATATCATTGATAAGCATAGCTAGCTTTCTTTATGCATGTACTATTATGACAAACAATAGGAATATTTGTTTTGGTGGGGTTGGGCCATACCCAGCAGTATTCAGGGATTAATCTTGGCTCTGTGCTCAGAATTCGACATTGGCAGGCTCAAGGGACCATATGGGAAGCCAGGAATCAAACCCAGGTGAGCTTTGTGTAAGGCAAATGCCCTACAGCTGTGCTATCACTCTGGCCCCAACATTAGAAATTTATTTTAGAATTTTTTTTTGTTTTTCGGGCCACGCCCATTTGATGCTCAGGGGTTACTCCTGACTAAGCGCTCAGAAATTGCCCCTGGCTTGGGGGGACCATATGGGACACCAGGGGATCGAACTGTGGTCCTTCCTTGGCTAGCGCTTGCAAGACAGACACCTTACCTCTAGCGCCACATTGCCAGCCCCTAGACATTTTTTTTTTTTTTTGGTTTTTGGGCCACACCCGGCGTTGCTCAGGGGTTACTCCTGGCTATCTGCTCAGAAATAGCTCCTGGCAGGCACGGGGGACCATATGGGACACCAGGATTCGAACCAACCACCTTTGGTCCTGGATCGGCTGCTTGCAAGGCAAACGCCCCTGTGCTATCCATCCGGCCCCCCCTAGAAATTTTTTAAGGAAGTGCTTAACAACTTAGATTCTAGAATTGAAGAGGCCCAGGAATGGATTATTATTTTGCTAAGTGAACTTCACCCAGATCACATAATTTGACTTTTCTTAGATGCAATTGCTTTGCAAACTTTTCTTTTTTATTATGTCAATTTAATATAATAGAAACTGCTTTGTTGCTTATGCTTACTTTTTTTTTAAACTTTATTTATTTAATTATTGATTAGTTTTTGGGTCACACCTGGCAATGCTCAGGGGTTACTCCTGGCTCTGCACTCAGAAATCACTCCTGGCAGGCTTGGGGATCATATGAGATGCCGGGAATTGATCCATATGATTGGCCACATGCAAGGCAAATGTCCTACTGCTGTGCTATCTCTCTGGCTCCGCTTATGCTTACTTTTAAGTAGATGTAGATATAAAGCTTAGTAAAGTAACTAAGTAAATGATAAATGAGCCATACAATGTGTTTATATTAATGATAGTAAATTATTTTTATTATTCTAAATATTACATATCATTATTTTCTTCTCTTATTGGTAATATCAATGAATATATGGTTGTATACTGAAATCAACAATTAGTGAGTTTGCTCTTATTTCATACATGCTTTGTCAACTGAAAAAGGAAAACAGTCTGCTCAAAATTTTTAATAAACAACAGCAACTGCTAAAGGTGTCAATAATAGCCTGGAGTCCAATTGCTTTGGAGCTTTAAACATTGAGTACAGTGATAATGAATATATTTCTTTATTTGTATTCACTTATACTCTTCTGGCTTTAGTGAGTATTGAAGTTCCTACTGAAGGCTCCCTATCTTGATATTAGTAATGGACCCTAGAGTATGCATGTTGCTTCTAATTCTCAAAATCATACAGTGCAGTGATTTTGTAAAGGGGCTCACACAGAGAAGAACACCAGGCAATCCAGTTATATCCAAACTCTCACTGCTTCCAATAAGTAGCCTCAATGGCCAAATACCCTTCACAGCTTTTGAGAGGGCTGTTCTCTCTGCCAGCTTTGTTCCAAATCGTTTCATTTGGAAACATCCAGAGCACATTAGTGAGCTGTTGGCATGCCTGAATGTGTGTTTGAATGTCAAAGGCCTGGGTTTTCCCCAAGTTTGTTTTGACTGACAACTTGGTTTGGAGCATCCTGGGGGACAATGAGCACCATTTTCAACTGAAGCCCATGATGAGATCCAGAACTTCATTTGGTAATTCTGGTTGATCAGTACTATTGCAGTCTGACCTAGTGATCAAAGGGTGAGGCATGCTGGACTTGTGATGGGTCTGCAATGGTACCCTCTGTGTAAAATAACAAGTTAGTTAGCCACAGTTTCAGAGAGAGCAACAAATGGTACATGACTCCTGGGAACAGACAAAGGACATCATTATTCACAGCACAGGAAATGTGAGCTTCAGGTTCACATTGGTTTTCCCTTGTTCTCAAATGCCAAAGGCCAATGCAGAGCTTAAGGAAATATTCAATCTTTGAAGGGAAATACTGGAAACCAGGTCAACCTTGTCATTTTAGGAAACAAAATTACTGCCCCAGACAGGCAAACACCATTTCTGTCTTCCCAGCCTGTCTGCTGTACAAATACGTTTTCAAAGATACTTCAAAATGAAAGACCTTTGATTCCTTTACTCCAAAAATGGGAGAACATAAGATACCCCTGGAAAGTTGTCTCTTGATGTTGTGATATAGTGAAGTTTTTGTATAACATCTTCATGATGCTATCATGAACATGATGGATGGAAATAGAAGAGAACTAACTTCTTCTGTTTCATGTTTCATTATATGAACTGGGATTTCGATATGAAACAAAACTTCTGTGTGATTTCTTTGGGAGAGTTCTCAAACAGTGTTCTGGAAATTCTGGAGCCTCACTGGTGCTCTGGAAGACCAGGAGCCTTCCTGGGGCTACAGGGATAGGAGATTCAGTGCAAAGCTTCATAGACCCTATGGTGGTGATGATTTTCACCAGTTGTGTTGTGGCCTCCAAGACTATACCTGGCAGTGCTAAAGACCCTCAAGTTTGTGTCTGGTGATGCTCAGTGAGTCCATGAGCCTGAGATGAAACCATTATAGTAACTCTGACTTCCTGTGTAGGTTCAGAAAGAATCTATGGTCAACTCCAAAGTAGACAGCAAATCAAATATCAAAAAACAAACTGAAAAAGTATAGCATTATTATGGAGAAAACATGTTTGGTTGAAGGAGAATATGTAATACACTACAACCTAATTAATGTGTGGCAGTGAATTAATTGCTTACAATGCTAAAAGCATCAAATTTATTTGCAAAATGGTGATAATTTCTGGCCTGCAAAGTAATTGGAAAATTTGAATAAGACATTATATTGGACTCTGACAGTGCCCTCAAAACAGTGCTTCCTTTCTGCAGCAGACACTGTGAGTAAACAGTTCAAAGTGTCTGGGATTCCTTTCAGCTGATCCATCCCTTTGCAAACTGCTAGAGGTATTGTTGCTAATGGCTCACCTCAGCTGTATCCTGGAGTGGTTTCTCCCTACTCCCATAGACTGAGTCATTTCAGTATCTCAGATCCCTGACATGAGGATATTATGAACTGAGGAATCATTTCCATTCCAGAGCTCCCAAGAGCTCAGGCTGCTATTAGATCTCACCCTAAACTTAGCTCGTTCCCACCAAGTTTCCTCTTTTTTGTTTTTGTTTTTGGGCTACACCCGTTGACGCTCTGAAGTTACTCCTGGCTATGTGCTCAGAAATCGCTCCTGGCTTGGGGGGACCATATGGAATGCTAGGGGATCAAACCGCGGTCTGTCCTAGACTAGTGCTTGCAAGGCAGACATCTTACGTATAGCGCCACAGCTCTGGCCCAAGTTTCTTCTTTGTCCTTCTTTACACAACTCTCGCTGAAAAAAACCCTTAAAGTCACTTGAATATGAAGCCACATCTCATGTTCTGATTTAGATGAATTTTCTCTAAGATATAGTCAAACCTTCGCTTCATGTTGGGAAAATTGAAGTGTTAAACTTTAGCAGGAATATTAGTAATTCTTATGCCTGGTATATAGTGTTCACCACTTGTTAAAATTCCAAAGCACTAAAGATGAGAGTCATAAACCTTGTTAAGTAACTAAAAATAGTGCAAAAAAGGAAAAAAAAACAAAGTATCTCAGTGGAGACATCAGGTAATGTGATTTTATTATGTTGTGACCCATACGTACATTTAGCATTTAAATATGTAATGTTTTGTTTTAAATAGAAAAAATACAACAACACACACTCACACACACCCTCACACAATTCTGCTATAATGTCTGTTTTGAAAAAATGAATTTGTTCCAACATGCTTGATGTATTAGGAACAATTTGAGCATGAGATGAATTTTATTTTTACTTAAGTGCAATTTCCTCTGTGAGAAGTATGAGATGAATGCAGAAAATTAAACTATGCAGAAAGAACCTGAGTTGTACAGAGATATAAAATATGCACATACACACCTCTCAAACACCCACTTCCTCTCTTGTTTGCCCACATTCTTTACTACAATATTGTGTTTTGCTCTTTTTTTTCCGGTTAGCTTTCCTATATTAATGTTAGAACACTCAACATCCCAAGCATATTTTAGTGTCTTGAATCAAAATTACCAATGCATGCACAAAGGAAACTTTGAGTATTGAAAGAAATGAGGGAGCATATAATATGTTCTGAGCTGTAGGCATAAAGGAATCCATATTGGGTACCATCAGAGATAATGAAAATAAAAGAAAGGTCTGTGACTTTAAGTCCTGTGAAGTCAATAAGAACATGCCCTAAAGAGATAAAAGGAATGGAATGACTGTTAAGTATATAGCTTGAAGACCAAAGAGAAAGGAAAAAAAATGAGAGGCCACCTTTCTTAAATCAAAGAGCAAAAACACTGTCTGTATATGAAGATCATAAATGAGATTATTGAATCCTGCAGATATGGCTCCTTTGCACAGTGCACACCTTGGAGAGACCACTTTGGTGGATTCGAACGTCGCTGTGATTTCCAAAGCCTTCAGCTGTTGGCTAAAGCTGTGAGTGCAGATGAGAAAGCTCCAAGAGAAATGTCCAACAGTGGTATAAATGTTAATTGAAGAAGGTTTTCATTGAGTAATTACTTTTGATGAAATGCATATCTATCTCAAATATGTGCTTCAAAGGACATGTCCCTTATAGGCAGAAACACATGTTCCTTCCAGTATTTATGTGTGCAAGTAATCACAAATTTTGATAAACTCCATTCTCTGTGTCTAGTAAGTTACAAACCACTATCTTTCACAACCTTTTCCACATATGCTTTATATATTCTTTAGTCAGTTGACATGCATAAAACCAGTTCATCATGCTTAATATGTTTGTGTCACTTTTTGTTTGCCACTAATGAAGTTTTTAAGTGTTTTTTGTCTTTAATTCTATTTCCCAATATGCCCTGCAATTTTATTATGTGATTTTGAATATATATTAATATATTAATATTAAGGTATTAATGTCTATTAAGAAGACACACAGTAATGGAACGTGTGGGCTTATTTTTTTCTTGCTGTTCTTTTACCTGAACACCACCCCCCTTATCCTATTTTTAAGTTCTATTCTGTATTTATATTGGTGTATATTTCTTTAAAAAAATTACTGTCTTTGTTTTCATGCCCACCAACCACTTACAGTACAAATAGTTTATTTGGAGGTGATTCTAGAAGGAATTAGTAAAAAAGGGCACAAAACATATCATGAAAAGGAGGAACTTTAGAGAGCAGATCAACTTTATAGGTATCTAAATTCAGGCCTGCTGGGACGTGGTAGGACACAAATTTGAGAGTGCCTGGGAGACAACAAGACTAAGATATTTATTTTTGGAGAGTTGAGCCATAATCATAAGGTTTGGGGGACCATGTGATGCTGGGGATCAAACTGGGGTTGGCCACATTTAAGGCAAGTGCCTTAATTCTTGTACTCTAAGTCATTCAAACAGGGATGTTTACTTTCCCCTTCTTTCTCTGCATTCACAGCACTGCCTGTCAGTTCTTGTCAAAAGTGGACTGAGAGATAGTCCTATGATAGAAAGTCACAGGTCTTTGTAAAAAGCACAGGCTTATCAGGAAAGGTGAGAGCCCACAGGCCATGAAAGACTAGGAAAATTATACAGTAGCCTTGCCATTCTGCCACTGACTTTCCAGACAAAAAATTTTTAGTCTTACTTCCTTGAACTGATATTCTAACATGTTTTCCTTTGTCTATCTTATTCCAGTGGACATCTTTTTCTTTTATTCATTATAGAATTAT
The DNA here is from genome assembly GCF_024139225.1 of Suncus etruscus. Taxonomy (NCBI): domain Eukaryota; kingdom Metazoa; phylum Chordata; class Mammalia; order Eulipotyphla; family Soricidae; genus Suncus; species Suncus etruscus. The sequence goes on from NC_064861.1 coordinate 53,514,983, forward strand.
TTACTACATATTTAGCTCACACTAGCTCTAAAGTCTTGTTCTTCAAATTGCCTTAAGGGTCTGTTCAGTACCAGCCTGAAATATATTGGTGGTGATATTTAGAGAATTGAAAATGGCAAACACCACAAAGTCTTTCCTGTGTCCAGTAGGTTCAATGACACCTCAGGCCACTTTTTGGATAGATGGTTTCATAAGCCCACTATACAAGGATAAATGCTGTTTTGCCTGGATTTTAACACTCTTATGTGACATCCTCATTGTCCTGTGAGTCACATAGTAGGCTGGGCCCTTTCTATGACAGAACTGCTTCCTTGAACGGTTGGTTGAGGATGCCAGTTTGGGATGTGAGGACACCAAAATTGCTCTAGTGAGGTAGGGCAGGAAGAGTGAATTTTTATCTCTCTAGACAATAATTAGCCCACAGAAATCTTTCTCCTTCATTTTAATACACAAAATAAAAATATGCAGCATTAAATCACAGGTAGACACAATATTCAGAAGAAATTCCTTTTTCAGGCTGATTTTTCCAATCTTTATAATACTGGTAGCACTCTTTAAAGATGACTTTCATGTTTATTTTAGGTTACTGATTGACTTATTATTTAGAAAAAAAAGTATTTCTAATCCTTTTGATCCCCATTCATATTTTGTCCACCACACTGGAATCATTCAAATGGTTGACATAGATGATTTACATGGTATAAAAGGGCACTTCTTTAACATTTTCATTCGAGACCTCATTTGTGTCTAAGAATAGTTATGTGGGTTAGGGCCAGGAGAGATAGCACAATGGTGTTTGATTGCAAGCAGCCAATCCAGGACCAAAGGTGGTTGGTTCGAATTCCGGTGTCCCATATGGTCCTCCGTGCCTGCCAGGAGCTATTTCTGAGCAGACAGCCAGGAGTAACCCCTGAGCACCGACGGGTGTGGCCCAAAAACCAAAAAAAAAAAATAGTTATGTGACTTGTGTATATAGGCATATGAATAGAAAGGCAAATAAAACATTTACTTATAATAAATTATAAATTTATTTGAGAATAAATCTCTTAGTTTATTCTTAATATCTTATTTAATACTAAATTTATTTTCTTAATTTATTAAAGTAGGGTAGAGGAGAGGGGTGTTTGGAAAAAATAATAAAATTAGAGTAAAAACTATATTACATTTTCACTTATACAGTTTTTCTTGGTGTTGATCATCATTTGATCATTTGTTTTTTGTTGAATATTTCTATAGATGATATTAATCTCGTAGAAAAATGAAAATCTTAATATGTCACACATATTGGGTAAGTCATTAGTTCCGATGATGGTTAATTTTAGGCTTGAACATGGTATCCATGTATTTTTTGGCCAAACATCTCTCAAAGTGGATGATAACTTTTCTCTCCTCTGATGGTGGTGATGGGTACTGGAAAGATCCATAGAGTAATGGTAGCCTCAAGTTGTAGATGTTTTTTATAAATACCCACCACAAAGTCAATAGATTTTGTTTAAGATTGCCCTCTATAATGCAGATGTTTTTGACTCACCCTAATTAATAGATATTTATAAATAGAAAATGATTATCCTTCCCTGAAGATGTGGGAACTCTTCTAGCTCTTTCTCTATGAATTCAAATTATACCTTTCTCTGTGTCCCCAGCTTAAGAGCCTACCCTGCCGATTTGGAATCTTGCAGTCTTCATTCTTGGGGGTGAGTACTTTAAAATTGGTTCTCCCTTTCTTATCCTCCTTATTCTCCATAACTTATGATTTTTAGCCATGGTAGATATTTTATTAATATACTTGTGACAGGTGCTACTGTCCTTAATTTTTATATTATTTTTAACTAAAAATTTAGTTTAAAGATGTACCATAAGTTATTTTAAAATTAACAGGACTCCTCATTCACAAAAAAACGTCCTTGTTATATCTAGCTAAACAAATTCTTAATTTATTTTCTGGCTTTTGAGGCAGAAAACACCTTCTTCTGGAAACTGGGTGGGGAAAGCAAGACTAAACATAGAACCCACCATTAATTCTCTCTGAGGAAGAATGTGATGGCCACAGTTTTTGTTTACAGTGTTTGTAACTGTTGAAGCTTCATTGCACCTCAATTCTCTGACTAAGAGAAGAGGGCCATAGATTTGCCAGTACAGTTTCAGGAGCAGAATAGTAATGCAAGAATGAAGAAGCTTGGATCTTACAGAATAGTCACATGTAGACACTGATTAGACTGTCTTGGATTTACCTTCCTTTTGGATGACACTTCCGGTATAGGCTGAGAATGTCAAATACAACAGAAAAGACACAGAAAGAACATCATCCCTGCAGTGCACAATTACATGCACAGCCAGAATATGGCAGGCATTGAGATGAGGATAAAAAGTGACTCAAAGGACTGGAGAATACACCTTGCATGCAAGAGTCCTGACTTTAATCTCTGACACCAAACTGTCAGGTTCATGCTGCTGAGTTGAATATTGCCCAAAGTGGCTCAGCAAACTCCAATACTGCTGGGATCCATCTATCCTAAAAGAACGGTTGCAGAGGAGCAACCATTAGGAGGTGGGTAAAGTATCCCATATCCTGCAACATGCCAATTGTCTTATCTTGACTAAGTATAGATAAAAGCCTCTGGTAAAAATCGAACTGAAGTCATGGATTCAAGCTGATTTGCTATAATTTGAAATACTTTCTTGTACATTTCTAGAATCAACTTTCACTGGGGCAATTGAGTCTCCAAGTGTCTCGTGCTCACAGTCACACTTGAGTGATAAATGCAACTTGTTATAGAAAAGCCAAGTTTCTAACTCCCAGTGACCAGCCAAAGAGCAATTATTTTTAACTTGGAATATATTGTTCTAGTGTGCAGTCTGTTATATCATTAAGAGAAATCTGTTATTATCAATGCCATAGATGTGTCTCAGATTTTTAAAATCTGTCAGGCAGATAAGAGTATGACTGTGTATGTCTACAAGGGCATGATTATGCCAAGATTTTTAAATGATTGCTATATTTTTAGTTAATATATATTAACTAAATAAAAATATATTTATTATTATAGTAAATAAGAATAAATATATAATATTTATATTATATAATGATATAATATACTTATATATTATATAAAATATAATAACATAATATATTTTAGTTCAATATAGCTTTGTAAACATAGTTCCTTAATTAAATAATTAAAAATTAAAAATTATTATTCAAGTATATAGAAATATATAGAGCACAGCATTTGAAAAATCTGTGTAACATTTCATCCCTACTTAAGGTATATTATTTTAAAAATGTTTTTGTCAAGGCACTCATTGTGTCTTATAATGTCATTCTTAGTTGAGTTTTAGGCATACAGTGTTCCAGTATCAATTCCACCATCAACTTCCCTCTATCAGTTTCCCAGGTTGCATCCCACTCCCTAGTATGCTTCTATGTCAAGAACATTTAAACATTTTATTGTTGCAGTTTGGATCTCATGATTTGGTTGGTCCTATGATTTAGATACATATACCACACCTCTCCACCATTCATGTGTTCCTGGACATTGCATCCTGGCTCTGATACTTTCCAACTACTTCTTATATTCTCCCTTGATTTATTTTCTTCTATGTCTTTCTACTTTCTGTATTCTAGGGTTAAGGAAAATCTTACTCTTCCTTTTTAATAAACCTTGTATTCTCCTGTCCTGTTCTATATTCCACAGGTGAGATCGACCATCCTGTGTTTGGCTTTTATCTGAGTTACTTAACTTATTATGATATCCTCTGGTTCCACTTAACTTGCAGCTAATTGCATGATTTTTAAAATCATTTTTGCAGTTCTGTAGTATTCCATTGTACATATGTACACCATACATTCATAATATATTCAACTGTGTTGGACACCTACGTTGAATCTTAGTTATTGTGCTAAGCACTTCATTGAATAATGATGTGCACATGTCTTTGAATAAATGTTTTTTTGTCCTGCTTTTGAAGGTTGATACTGAGAAGTAGAATTATTGGGTCATATGCAGTGTGATTCTTACTTTTCTGAGAAATAGTCACTTTGGGATTAAACCAGACAGCACTCTCATCAGCAATCAATGAAAATTATTTTTTTTATCATATCCCTGACAATGCAGATTGTTTCCAGTTTTTTTTTTTTAAATATATGACATTCTTACTTGTTTGGATTGGTATCTCTTTATCATCTTTGTTTGGATTTCCTTATAAGTGCTGATTTCCTTATAAGGACTTATTTTTAAGCGACAAAATTTTTTTCACTTCAACATAACTAGTGACTTTATATTAATCCTTGAAACTACTGAATGACAATTTCTTGTAATAATATATATTTGAAGATGAAATAATATGATTATGAACACAATCAAAAAGTCCACATCTGAATGTTGCCAAATTTTACTTGATTCCAGTAACCAACGCTTGTCCTCATGCTCAAAATTCAATAAATCAATAACTCCCCATTGCTGCATATAATTATCAAGGTTCTACAGTCATGGTTAGTATAGGTTGAACAGAATAAGGCATTCTTGTTTCTACCTCTGAATCAAGATCATAATAGAGAACAATCCATGCATGTTTACTTTTAATTTATTTTTAATCAGCTTCATTTTAATCAGAAAATTGTATCTAGGAAAAACTCATTGCATGATATCTAGAAGAAATGACATGAACACTTAATATTATTTTGACATACTTGTTCATGTAAATTTTTCAGCATGGATTTATGCTAGACCAATGAAGTACCTTAAAGGAAAAGCTTAAATATTTAAAGGACAAAGAAATAAGGAACTTGATTTTTAATGTGCATGAAGGGAAGGAATAGCTGTGGGACTTCATTTCTATAACCTTATGACACTATGATCTTGTTTTATTATCTATATACATAATGCACAGCAACTATAAAAACTATAAAAGTAAAGGATTTGGAAACTTTGCTAAAAGAGCCCTATTTTTTAGGTGTAATTTAAAATGACTTTTTGCCATCCTTTTTCAATGTATACAGCTGCTGTGGGTTTCATTTATTTTTACATGAATATCAATTAGAATGAATCTAATGACCAATTAGAATGTATAAACCAGGCTAACTGAATATTCAAAAATTTCAAAGAATATACAGGATATTTTCTCCACAAGCCAATTTCTTATTTACATTGAATTCATTATCTGCACCATGCACAACAAAATTCACAGTTGAAAACTGGATGTCACATGATACCTCAAAAATATGCATTGGAACATTATATTATAGTGGCAAAATCATGGGGAGTGGAGCCAGATCTTTTGGGTTTAAGTTAGTACTTAATTTTCTTGGCTATAATAGGGAGTTGTTGATAGCAGAACTTGAAGCAAAGACTAAATGTATTGGTGTGTGTACTTATTAGAAGAGGAATGAGACATGGCAATACCAGATTGTTACTAATAGCCAACAAATGTAGAATTCTTACTGTATTGTATGCACTGTTTTGTTTGTAGAGATATCTCTAGAGCAAATAAATATTTCATGTGTTAGTAGGGAACCAAGCCCATCTGGTAACAACTGCTATAGTAGACAATAAAGAATGCAATAGATGAACAGAATCCATGTAGCAGGAGTCAAAGAAAGAAACAAGAATTGAGCTGAAATCTCAAATAGGACTTATAATGCTCCCAGGAGAAAAGAGTAAAGTATGTTTCAGGCCTGGGAAACTTGTTCTAAGTCAAGAAGTTATCCAAAGACATGCAAGAATGGCTTGTTTTACAGATGCATGCACAATGTATTTTTTAATGCAGTTACTATCTTTATATTTACTTTAAGATGATTGTTTTAGTAACTGAATAACATTTGTAATGCCACAAGAATAAAAGATGACTTGAAGAAATAAAGACAAGATTTTTATTTTATCACTTAGCTCTAAGACCTGAAAAAATTTCCCTAAGGACTTGACCTCTAATGATTTTTTATGTCTCCAGTCTTGGTTTTCTTTATTTTTCATTTTAACACTTTAAAGTTAAATTTTAAATTCAGTTTCAATACTTGACAACTTGAATATACACAGAGTCTTCAGATACATAGATACAGGGAAGGGAGGAAGTTATACATTGATTTTGATGCCTACTTGGCTGGATCATTATAATTTTACTTGCCAGGACAGTGATGATGAAGAAACTGGAATTTGAAAAGCTATTGCTAACTTTCTAATTTTTATTGCCTACAAGAAATTTTTTCAGAGTAGTTTAACTTCTATAGTTATTGCATTTTGTTATTAAATGGATTTGATAATCTTTCTATGGTGATGAAGACTGTTTCTGTTTAGCATAGACCTTTGGCCAGAATTGATCCTATGGATCCCCAAGTTATTTCAAGATGGCCACAGATGAAAATTGCATAGATGGGAATCATAGCAAGAGGTTAAGGTGTAGGAGAACAGAGAGACCACAGTAAAGAGACAAAGTGGAAAGGAGAGCACTCTTAGAAGAAGGTTGAGAAGCTTTGCCTTGGGAACTAAATTGGTAGCACCTCGAGGTAAGTAATAGTTATAGCATGATAAGAACTTTGCTTTTCTATTAAGCTAGTGGGTTATAGGAGAATATTTTCTTTCTTAAGTGTTTTAGCAAAGGCCCAACTGTCAAATCTCCTTGTCTTTGAGTATCTAGTATCTATCCTGAAATTTCTGTTCCAGAGGGGTGATTCTCTGATTCTATTGATTTTTTTATCCTAATGTTACCAATTAAGTTGGAACTGAGTTGGTCAGCAAATCATGTGCACTGACATCAGGAAAGAATGGTCCCCAAGTAAGTTCTGGGAGGGGTGCCTGAAGAGGTAGAAGATGATGCTCATCAGAAATCAATACATTATCCTTACAGACAAGGGCAAGACAGACACATGGTTTCACAAAGGAACTATCTTTTATCTATGTATTATAAGATGGCGATGGAATCCATAAATAACTTGACATTTTCTTTTCACTCAGTTGTCTCATTTTAGAACTCTCTTTCAGGAGGAAACGGGAGAATTATTATGCCCATTAGTATCTGAAATGATGTAATGGCACTCTATCTGTCAAATTGCTTAAAATTATTTGTATTAAGGGCACTGAATGTGTCCCTAGCCTTTGCTCAAATAGCACTTGCCTTCTTATTTAAAGATAATATATCCTCAAAACAGGATAAATGGAGAGTAAAATAAAATCTAGAGACGCATTCTGTGCAGACAAGAGGAATTAGAAACTGTAAAAATTTGGTTTGGAAATTAATCATTTTAGACAGCTATTTTAAATTAATTGGGCTAAAATATTTACTATTAAGACACATGGCTTTTATTCATTACTGTTGCTCAAATTCTAGATTCAGTGAAAGAAATAATGGTCTCCAGGGTTTAAATATATCTATCAAAATATAGGCAGGGTTTCAGCTAGAGCAGGTGCTGCTCTCATTGAAATAATAAAATATATTGAATTTAAGTTTTAAAAAGAAATATATTTACTTAATCTATGATATATATTTAATATATATACAAATATATGGGGCCGAAATGGTGGCACAAGTGGTAGGGCACTTGCCTTATGTGTGCCAACCTAGGACAGACTGCGGTTCGATCCTCCAGAGTTCCATATGGTCCCAAGCCAGGAATGATTTATGAGCACATAGCCAGTAGTAACCCCTGAGCATCAACTGGTGTGACTGCAAAACCAGAACCCAAAAGAAGAAATATATTATATAATATAATATATATATTAAGTACTCAGGACAAATAAATTTTGATCTCAGAATATAAAAGACCTTGTAATGTATTCTCTAACAAGCTATATAATTTTTGGGGCAATTCATTTTAATCTCCTTAAAGCTCTACCATCTATTGAATTAAATAATGATAGAAGATAGTGCCTAATTAAGGGAGATAGTATAAAGTTTCTGTGGTGGCAGGCTAGTTGAAGCACAGGACATATACCCTCTTCAACTATTTTGACATTAAATTTTTTTCACAGCTGTAATACAGGCTTAATATTGTTTATATAATATTTTGTTCTGACTAAAAATGTCAACGTCTGTGTGCTTATAAATGATTCTTAATAACTATGAAAGGAATATTTTGGTACCTATATTGTTTTTCTTGATAATCAACCTTATTTCCTTGACATATAATCCTAAAGAGGTATTCCCAGGTCAAGCATTTCCAGATTTATTTTGAAATTCCATCCTGGTGCTGCAAAAGAAGAGTAAGTGGGTTTGTGCAGGGGTTGGAGCTTCTTCCTGCATTGTAAATAGCCATAGAAGCACGGCTTGTTTTCTGTGGAGTGACCCACACCCAGTGGTCTACTTTCTTGGTTGCTGGCCTTTCAAAAGGCTAACTGACAAGCTGTTAGACTGCTGCCCTTTGAAAGGGCAAATCCCAGACTGCATTCCCAGACCAGAATTGCTTATTTGTTCTAGCTTGATATTTTTGTTCTGCACATGCTAGAAGGTTTTCAGGTTGGTCCTCATGTTTGTCTCTATAAGCTTTGAGGGTGCAGCTCTCAGGAAACTAATAAACATAACATCCACATGCCCTAAGGGGCTTCCCCCCAGATAGTGCTCTGGCTTGGTCTCTGAATTTGTGCCTGTTTGTTTTCATTAAGGAGTAATCTTTAAGAGAGAGGAAAAAAAAACAGAGATAAGTGATAAATTATAGAGGGGTTTGAAATAATCTTATAAAGAAGCAGAATTTAAAATAACTAAGAGCAATGCTTTGCAGACCTTAAATGGGAAAATGGTAGTGGGAAAGTCTAGATTAAAATTATCCTGGTGTTCCGGTTGTCAAAGATTTTTCCAGGTGTGAAAACTTGGGAAAGTCATAGAAGAGTGGTGTGTGTGTGTGCGTGTGTGTGTGTGCGCGTGTGTGTGTGTGTGTGATTCCTTAAAACTGTATTTTAGCTCATTTGCCTTTTAACACAAACTCCACTTACGCTTGTTGTATTTTTCCTTGTTTCTGCAAAATGGCACCAAAAGGTAAACTATATTTCTGATGTGTATTCCCCCTCACTAGCACCTCTGCTTGCAAGCTGAGTAGAGGCAATAAACTCTAAGAAGCTCCTTAATGCCCTAAATTGCAGTCCAATCAGCTACTTACATTGACATTACATGGCCATTGCTTCCTCTCTCATGACACATATGAAAGGAGGTTTTGCTTTAAGGACATTATTAAAATGGTGGTGGTTGACATATACTATGCTTGCTTGGTTGAATGTTTGTCTTGTTGCTTACTTTACCTTCAACACCTAACAAAAATTCTCTTTTGTCTAACAGCTGTTACTGCTGATAAACTAAGATAACTACTATTTTATTAGCTCTACTCCTTGTTCTTATCATTATTTACCACCTCTATTCTTTTATCATTATCATTCATTAGTATTTACTTAAGAAAATATAGGATGAGGCATTTTCTATATTATTTTGTTAATGTTGTTGGGGTTCTAGGGATAGACTCAAAAGTTAGTCTAAATAGTGACATTTAACTCTTTTTTTTTGTTGTTGTTTTTTGGGCCATACCTGGTGACGCTCATGGGTTACTACTGGCTATGTGTGCAGAAATAATGCCTGGCTCAGGGAACCATATGGGATGCCTGGGATCAAATTGAGGTTCTTCCTGGATCAGCCATGTGCAAGGCAAATGACCTACTGCTGTGCTATCACTCTGGCTCCTGACATTTAACTCTTGCAGTGATCTTCATTCACAATGAGAACTATGGAGGTTTGGAAGTCAGGCAAACTTAGGTCCAACTTCTAGCTACTCTTTCTTGCTAAAGATCAAGATACACCAAAAGATAAAATATTGTGCCATGAAGATGCTTTTTAGAGACACAATTCAGTGAGGAAAGCTCTTGCCTTCTATAATTTCTGATCTATGTTCATATTACCATATTACCCAGTATGGTTTCTTGAGCCTGCGAAGAATTATTCCTGATCAGGTGTGGGCGGGGATAAGGAGGAAGAGAAGAAGGAAAGGAGGAGGAAGAAAAGAAAGAGAAAAGAAGGAGGAAAAGGAGAAGAAGAGGGGTTTTCTCAAATAGCACATAACACTTTCTCAAGTTTCAATATATGTCCTAGGGGACAGGTGATGATTTCCAACTTAATAGGATTTGTGAGGGAGTTGAAATTTTGTGTTTATAAAAAGGTCCTACGTGATGCAGATGCTGCAGTCTGGAAAATGACTCTTGGTCAAGCAAAGTTGGGTACTTGAATTTTTAAGTGATGTAGTCCATGAATTAGCATTGCAGAAATTTAGAGTAGTTAGAATATTTTTTTATTATGGAGTCTATACATTTTTCTTGATCGTGACACTGCTATCATATTCAGTTTTTTTTGAAACTTGCAAACAGAAAATGCCAAGACTTTCTCTTCATTCAATGACAGTGTTAGAATGAAAGATATTTGTGTTTATTTCAATAATTAAATTTTTTTGATAGAAATTTTGTTGTTTTTGACCATACCAGACTGTGCTCAGGGCCTTTTCCTGGTTCTGCTATATGGGTCACCTCTAGTAGACTCAGGGGGCCATTTGGGATTCTAGGGATTAAACAGGGTTAGGCTTGTGGAAAGAAAGCACCTTACCCATTGTGCTATATTTTTAGCTCCTTGGTACCAATATTGTTTTTTAGAAAAAGAAAGGTAAGATATGAAAGAAAGCACCACCAGTTTTACAACTGCTTAAGCTTGGATAGAAGAACTTTTTTTTCCTAATAAATACAAGAGAATATGGTTGAAATTTCTTTGCCTTTTTTCCTCTTTATCCAGTCATAGATTACTCCTGGCTTTACACTCAGGATTCATTCCTCATGATGTTTGGAGACCGACCATGTGGCATGCCGAGAATTGAACCTGGGTCAACCACATGTAAGGCAAACACGCTGCCATTGGCTATTGCAGGAAGAATCCCAAATAAAAATTAAGAATAATCACCTTCAGATTTCTGCCTCTTGCTTACTATAGAGGCATGTCCTCTTTTCTTTTTATATAAACTTTTTTTTATAAACTCTGTGGTTTGGTCCTAAGGAAGTCAAATCTTAGGCTGATAAGAATTAACTACAATCTGTGAACATGAATTAAATATCTCAATTTGCACTGACGCTGTCTCTGAGCATATGCCTGGTTTTCAGTTTTTGAAAGTGAAGTAATCAGTATAAATCTGACCTTTATTTCTTGGGTACATATCAGTATCATTGATGAATAGGGATTAGTGATTTTATTTAAGCTATCAATACATAAACTAAGAACTGTAATAAATTTAGTATTCTGCCTTAACATAAAAACACTAATTTTTGCTATTATTGTTAGTGTTATTATTCCTAGGTATGGAACCATGCACACACAAATATAATATCTATTATTAGTTAAATCTTGTTAATGATACTAGTAACAAGCAGAATTGTCAATGAATTTTTTATATTAATCATTCAGTCTTTAACTTACTTGTCTTTAACTTACCTGTTTATATAAATTTTGTGAATATTTCTTTGGGTGTGACATGAATGTTGTTTGAGGACAACTTTCAGTTCTGTTCTTAGAGGTCACTTTTGGTGATGTTTGGGGGCTATATAGATCCAGTTGCTTACAAGTTTAGTGCCCTAAGCCCTTTATTATCTCTCTAGTCTCTTGTGACCACCTTTTTTTTTTACAATTAATACAATACTACAAAATAGATGACATTCTCAAAAATGAATTCAATAAATTTCTTCAATATTAGCTTGTAAGTTTAATATTGAGGGGATCATGCTGCCCATTGTACAGCATGTCAAGATGATCTTTTTTATGGAAAGAGGACAGAACTGGAAATGAGGGAAGTTGGATCACATTTCTAGCACATTTTTTAAAATCTCACTCTGTGAGTTTTGCTCTTAATGCTTTCAAACTAAGAGATTCCAGGGAGCTTTCCATGTGAAATGTCAGGGCAACAATGAAATGACAACATTTTGATTATATAGTTACATCTTGGTGTGAAAGTATTAGTTTTCTCAGAAAGAAATGAAATATAACCTTTTGCATCAATGTGCATAAAACTAGAGGGGCTTATGCTAAGTGTTGGAAATTAGAAGGTGACAAGTAAAGCAGAGGAACAGTCAAAACCAATTAAAACAAATCTATAAACTCTGATGGCAAAGATGTCATTACCTGCGGGGGAGAATGAAGGAGAAAAAAAGAAGGAATAAGGCTCAGTGTGGTAGAAGGATATTGATACTTTGGTGATGGTTGTGATGTGGCAACATAAACATCGAAGAGGTGTGCATTTATACCCATCAAACATAAACTATCTTGTAAAAATAATGTTACCATAATTGTACAAAATAAACTGGTAAGAAAAAAAGATGAGTGTTTTTGAGTTTTGGGATCCAAGTGATAGTGCTCAGATGTTTCTCCTAACTCCATACTCACCCCTGATGACCTTGAAGGAACTATATAGGATGCTGGGAATCAAACCCTGGGTCAGTGATGTTCAAGGCAAGCACTCTACCATGCCGTACTCTTTCTCCAGACCCTAAAAATGGGTAAATTTAACCATAACTTTCTCTTGTCTGAATCTCACCTTGACAATGTATAATAAGACTATATTAAAATTCAATGCATAATTTTGATAATATATATGGGAATGTTACACCCAAGAATTCTTCTTTTCACATCATGTAATTTTAGAAATTGGTCTGCTTTTTTTTTTTTTAATTTGGAGCTATAGATATGTTTAATTTGGATTTACTAGCCCAAATCCTGGCAAATAATTTATTTTTAAGAAAAAATAAAGTGAGAAGACTTTTTAGGGGGTAGTTATTTAATTTTCTGTTGTTTATTTCTATGGCAATCTAGAATTCTCCCAAGGTTCTATACATAATTGTAATTCCATAAAGATAGGGGTTTTTGTTTGGTCTCAAATTTCAGCACCTAGAACAGCTCCCACAGAGTTCTGAATAGGTATGAATTCCCATGTACAGGGAATGCCTGAGAGGGTGTGAAAAACTAGTTTCTTGCTTGGCTCTGACCTTCTATGCTAACAGCATGTGGTCATTATGATTACAGTGATAAAGGCTGCTCTAAGGAGTTAGTGTTAATGTCTCAAGACCTGACAACAACCAACACCCCTGCATCCCAGAAGGGGCTAAGATCTGCATGATAATTTTAAATTGGGGCTTGTTTTCCCCTGCCTAACACTGTCAGTGTTGAGAGCACAATAAATCACAGAGGATGACAATGTCTTTTTCACTTTGGTAAGTGTGGTTGAATCACCATGGTGATTACTAAAATTACAACACAGCCTCATGAGGCATGTGAGCAGAGATTTCAAAATTGTCAATCAAGGGTGTTCAAACACAGAGTCCGAAGTCAAACTAAGGGGTATGATAAATGATGTTTTCTCCATTAAACTACCACAGAGACTTAGCTAAAAAAATAGGTAAACCATTACATTTAAATAAACTCTCTATTGTTTTGATCAATTCATTATGCTCCCAAACCGCACTTCTTGAAGGTGCTTAAATGTTCCTCAATGATTTTTGCTGATATTCAAATTTCTTTGAATTATATTTGAATGACTTTCCATGTTCTATAGGTTCTATTTGTCCCATCTTATGCCTTTCTTTCCCAGAAACACTTTGCTAGAGCAATATGGTTGGTTTTCTGACAATTTACTGAGCACAGGAAATTCTACCATAGAATTGTTCTTACTATTCCTTATTTTGGAACAATTTCTCTGTGAGTTTTTCTGTTTGACTTCTCAATCTGCATGCCCCATTGGAACACCAGTTCTTAGTAGAAGCCTTCACATACTGTGTCCATAGAAGCCCTTCTCCTTTAACCATTTAGCATCAAACATTGTATTCTTTTTTGAGGTAGAAATTTATCTTAGTTTTTTTGATTATTTGCTCTTCTATTATTTGCCTACTACTACACATTCCAAACCAACAGAATCACACATATACACATACATGCGCATTCAGAAGTGATCATTGACAGTGACCATGTACCAGGTATGAAACTAGTTTCCAGTTAAGAGGTTAAATTTAATATATTAAAGTTTTATAATTAACTAACTTATAGTAAGGGAAAGGAAGCCTCCATTCTGCAACTCTTCTTGATTACTTCTGGTGTCTGAAATAAGCCATGAAACAAAAAGTTTTAAAGCATTTCTTTAGAGCACTGATACTAATCTTAAAGTATTTTCTCAACTTAACATTTTTGTAGTGCAGGGGTTTCTGAACCATACTCAGAAATACTTAGGGATTACTACTGGTTCTTCACTCATAAATTGCTCTTAGAAATGCTCTGGGGGTCATTTTGGATTTTGGGAATTAAATCTTGGTGGGCTGCATGCAAGGCAACACCCTACCTACTGTATTATCACTCAAGTACCACAACTTAACTTTTTTAATCTCCCAGGCTTAAAGTCTATGAAGAGACACTCAAGTTAGGGAATTCTTCCTGAAGGGAACCAGCTTAATATTTTTCATATTTCAAATTACTTGTTTAATAATACATTATGAATTTTTTAAACTTTTATTGTGAAAGTAAAAATAAAAATAGTATACCTATTTCTGTGTTTTAAAACTTATTAAAACCAATTCCTTTTTCCAAGGAATTAATTTATAGTCATTAATCCTATAATCTTTTCAATACAGCTTCTTGGTGCTTATGAAACAGAGATGTTGACAAATTACAGGTGTATTTTACGGGGGTTCTCCCAATGGTGATCAAAAAGTCTGAGGTTCTTTCTCAGGGTTTTTAATCAACATAAAACATTAGTTCAATGTTAACTCTTGAAGATGCAGAACTGCTCAGGCCCTGTGATACCTGGGTCATCCTAAAAATGCTTGAGTTCTTACAAGGTCATACCTGGGGATGCTTGAGGGATCTTGAGTGCCAGACATTGAACTAGAGTTGCCTTCATGAAATGTGTACACTTTAATCCCAGTGCTATCTCTCTAGCCCTATGAAAGATTGTTGTTTTTTTTTTTTTTTTGCAAGTGGTAACCAGTTGTGCCAACATCATTTGTTAAAGAGGCTTTCATTGGTTCACTTTGTATTTCTTTTCTCTTTATCAAAAATTAATTGATTGTATGTCTGGGGATCACTCTCTGAATACTCAAATCTATTCCACAGATCTGAGGATCTGTCTTTATTACAATATCAGGATGTTTTAATAACTATTGTTTTGTAGTACAATTTAAAATTGGGGAAAGTAATGCCTTCCATATTCCTTTTCCCAAGGATTGCTTTAGCTATTCATGGGTGTTTATTGTTCCAAATGTAGCCAGTTACAAAAAAGTGAACTCAGACCCCCCAGCTAATAGCATGCTTCTGAACCTCAAAATAAATAGTACCTAGGATACAAGAGTCGCCCACTGAATGGAAGAAACTATTCACTCAATATCCATCGGTAAGGGGCTAATATCCAAAATATACAAGGCACTGATGGAACTTTACAAGAAAAAAAACATCTAACCCCATCAAAAAATGGGGAGAGAAATGAACAGACACTTCCTCAAAGAAGAAATACAAATGGTTCAAAGACACATGACAAAATGCTCCACATCACTAATCATCAGGGAGATGCAAATCAAAAGAACTATGAGATACCATCTCGGTGTACATCACAAAGAACAAGCACAATCAATGCTAGCATAGATGTGGAGACAAAGGAGCTCTTATTCACTACTGGTGGGCATGCTATCTAGTCCAGCTTTTATAAAAAACAATATGGAGATTCCTCAAAAAACTGGAAATTTGGCTCCCATATAATCCAGCTATACCACTTCTAGAGATATACCCTAGGGACACAAAAATACAATTCAAATATCCCTTCCTCACACCTATATTCATTATAGCACTATTTACAATAGCTAGACTCTGGAAACAAACAAGATGTCCTTCAACAGATAAATGGCTAAAAAAAAAAACTGGTACATATACACAATGAGATATCATGCGGCCATTAGGAAAGATGAAGTCATGAAATTTTCCTATACATGGATGTACATGAACATGAAATCTAGTATGTTGAATGAAATAAGTCAGAGGGAGAGAGATGGACGACACAGAATAGTCTCACTCATTTATGGGTTTTAAAAAAATTAATGACATTATTGTAATAAGGGCAGAGATAATAGACTTAAGAGCTAGAAGGACTGGTTCACAATATGAAGCTCACCACAAAGAATGGTGAATGCTGTTAGGAAAATAATTACACTAACAACTAGCATGACAATGGTAATGAGTAGGAGAAGTAGAATGCCTGTTTAGAATACAGGCAGGGGTGGGGGAGTTGTAAAGGGGGCATTGGTGGTGGGAAGGTTGCACTAGTGAAGGGGGATGTTCTGTTTATGACTGAAACCCAACTATAATCATGCTTGTAATTATGGTGCTTAAATAAATATTTTGTTAAAAAAAAGAACCAGGAGTGAGCACTGAGCATAACCAAGTGTGGCCCAAAACACCAAAGAGCAAGAAAATAAAAGTAATTTTTAAAATTAAAAAGAAAGATTTTTTATTTTTTTTATTTTTTTTTACTTTTTTAGAAAGATTGTTTTTAATTGATGTAAAAGAGATAATTATAACTCAGATTAAAATACACAATATAGATATATGCATGAATGATCATATACAAGTGAAATACTTTGATAATATAAAAAGACAATCTATTGAATCTACCTCAGTTTCAAATCCAGCAAACTGTTGACTATCAACTTTAGGGCACTGCCTATTTTTGTATGGCCTACAAGTTAAGTCTGGTATATTCATTTTAAATGTGTACTCAATAAGGAACAATTATCTTACAGTAAGAATTAAGAGTTGAGTATATTGTCTCTTGGCAGTATTTTTTCTGTTTCTTTTTCTGCAGAACTTTCCCAACCCTATTTTAACACATAATCTTCTAGCACTATGTGCATCTTGTAAATCCTGTTGAGAACCCTGTAATAGTAATAATATTCTATTATTGTGAAGTGTTCTGGAAAACATAGGGAAAATCATATTTTCTAATGTTTTATTAAGGTCTCTAATAGCTTCCCAAATTTATCTGACTGACTTATAGCTAAAATATTGATAATCTTAATTTTCAATGACAATATAAATACTATTCATTGGGCACTAAATATTTTTAAGCACTCTTTAATTGCTTTGAAAAAAGTCAGTTATAGGGACCAGCAGAGATTTCTCAAAGGACTGGAGCAAGGTTTCAAGTTCAATCTCTGCACTTCATTTCCTACCTCCTCATTCAATAACACTGCAGGGTGCTCCAGTGACCCTGAGCCTGAGCACTGAACCATTAGGCCTGTCAAGCTGGGTCAGGAGTGTCCTAGATTAAACTCCTATCTCCAAATGCTTCCAAAATGATCCCCAAATCATAGTAAGTAAATGCTATTTTAAATAACTTTTAAAAAAGTGAATGCTAATTTTTTTAAATAAGGGATCTGCCTTACATAATTATTCCTTATTTATTGGCCATTCTCTATACATGATAAAGAAAAGACCCAAAGATTCAGATTCCAGGAGAGGGAAAGCAATAAAAAAATGCACTTTCATAAATGTACTTAAGCCCTCTCTCCTTTTGCTTATTTAGTTTTTCACAGTCAGTAAAAACATATATCCTAAATACTTCCTTCTTCCTTCTCTATCCTCCTCTTGGTGTGTATAATCCTGTATCAGCTTCAGTTTCTTATTCACAAACTGGTATTGTTTGCCAGTGTGAAGAAATTGAAGACTTGCCTTGCCTTGGTATTATCTATATTCCCAATTCAGAATGTGCATTTTGAGTAGCATTGGGTGTTGATTGATAAAACATCTCCTTTGGCTCCATGAGTCCTCAGAATATCTATTACTGAGTACAATGTGTACTTCAGCTGCAGGGGTCAGGGTGTTAATTTAAAGGGCTAGAATATGACCCTATTATGTCTGAATCCTGATGTTTACCCTTGGAACCACATGTCCCTTCCCTGTTTGACCACATACCCAGTCCTGAGCAGCATAGCATGCGCAAGCATAAAAGCTTCACTACTGGGTTGATACTCTTCAGAAGTGGCCCCAAGGGCCCTAAAGTGCTGCAGCAAGACCTTTTAAAAATCAAGAAATAAACAATTACTATATTTTTGGGTCATGCATGGTGATGCTCAGGGCTTACTTCTGAATGTGTGTTCCGGGGTTATACCTGACAGGGGTCAGGAGACATAATGGGGTGCCAGGGATTGAACCCAGGAGGGTTGTGAGGTAAGTGCCTACTAGCTGTACTATTGTTCCAATCCCACCTTATGGTTTTTTTGTTGTTTTTTTTTTTGTTTTTTTGTTTTGTTTGTTTGTTTGTTTTTGGTTTTGGGTCACACTCGGCAGTACTCAGGGCTTATTCCTGGCTCTATGCTCAGGGGACCCAGAGCAGGCTCAGGGGACCATATGGGATGCCAGAATTCGAACCACCATTCTTCTGCATGCAAGGCAAACAGCCTACCTCTATGCTATCTCTCAGGCCCTCACATTATGTATTTTTATATTTATACCTCAATGTTGAATGGAATACATAGCAGATTTTTTAATATAAACCATAGATGCAATGAGAATAGACTCTTGTTAATAAGCTCACAGCTATCATTTCTTTGAGCTTTTCTAATAACATTTTGAAATTGTTTTCTTCATTCCTGTTTGTCACCTGCCAAGACATGTATAAATTAACAGCTTTTTCAAATTGAAGAAAGAGATGGTGCATACTTTTCTTTTTATTTACAATTTTGTCTAAGGAGGGAAAGAGCCAGAATAGGATAATAATTAAACTTAATTTTTCAAAACAAATTCCCTATCTTAAAAAGTTTCACCAAACTGGGGAGACTTTAACATCACCAGTGATATATCCCAAGTATTTGAAAGAAAGCTATTTAAATCTCTATCCTGTTTAATAATGTCTCAATACTAAAAGGTCTGGAGTGATTCTCTATATAATCTATGTTTTATTTAATTGTGATGCTCATATATTGGTTAATGTATAATGTGAGTATGAAGTAATATTTTAGAGAGCCTAGAAATGCCATCTGGACATAGAAAGGCACCTTAGTTGAGTGAGATAAGAGTTTCTAATATCCAGAATATCACCCTTGCCTGAACTCTCCTGTCTTACTGGGCCTTAAAAATTATATCGGCATGAAGTAGAGTTCAATATTGTATGCACCTCTCCAATTTTTCTGCAGAAAGAGGCATCATCTATTCAACTTACAGAAATAATTTGTAATTGTTTAGCTAGAAGTAATTACTTTAACTTAGTTTTCTCTACTAGAAGAACACTAAATTCTCCCACCCTCACTTTCCTGGCTCCATTGGACATATGAAATCTGGCACTTCCTTTAGAGCCTGGATCCCAAAAGTATAACTTGGCCTGAGAGGAATCTTGTCTTTTCCATTGTATTTTAGAGAATTTTTTATTCTTCTCTACTGTATGTACAAAAACATTGGACAGTGGCCATTATCTGTGTTTATATTTGTGAACATAGCTATCTTTATTGTTCTGTTTTTAGGGACTAACTTAGGATTTGGAAGAGACATCTCTCTATGAATATTTGTTAAAGTATAATGAAAAATGAGTAAGCAAAAAAAGAAGATATTTCTTTTTCTCTGCCCCATGTTATTTGTTTCCTATAGCCACTCCCAATCAAATAGACATTATTCAGGGAGATCAAATGTTTTCAAACTGCTTGGCATTCCTTTTACATGATTCACTCTTACACTGCTTTGTTTTCCTGGAAACTTTTTACTCCAAGCAATTTGGTTGTGCATTGTGACCTTTCCTGTGAAGACTCGCTCCACATCCAAAGACTGAAGTGTTCATTCCCTAGGTTCTTCTTTAACACATTGTTCCATTCTCAAGAAAATGAAATTCTCATGATACAAGCCATGCTTATTTTGGAAATGCATCACTGGTGTTATAAAATAGTCCACTTACTGTGGATTTTAGCTAATACAACATTTGTTTGAACATCATATTAAAAGATATGTTTTAGAGTTTGAAATTTTATCTTCAATTTTTCTTTAAGGATCACCATTTCCTTTCAGGACTTGGAAAACAAAGAGAAAAATGATAAGGCTAGAAAATTCTAAGGCTCTCAGTAATGTCTTCTCTCTTCATCTACTTTTTAGTTAAGCTGTTTCTTAGGAGACAGCTAATCTTCTTTCAAAGTGTTTCAAGTGTTTAGTTTACTTGACCTCCAACTTTAAATTGTTCATCATTTGGGTCCCTCATTTTGGACAATTGTTTTTAATTCGTATGATAATATACTCAACTAAAATGTGGTTTTCTTGAATAAAACATAGTTTCAATCATAAAACAATTATTTTATCAAATACAAATGATTTAAAAGAAAAGACAATCATAATTTTCTTAGATGTAGTCAATTATTATTGTGGTTTAAAATGATATTGTATATGAAAGTATATTTTATCTATAAAATTATTTCAAAGAAATATTTAGTAGACACTCATCTTAAATACTATTTAATCTGTTTTTTATAGAACCCACCAATTATCCCTTATGTTTATTAACTGTTTTATTAGGGTGTTGAAATAAGCACTAGAATTTTTATTTTGTAGAAATTAATTTTGAGAAAAGTATACTATAACATGAAATAGAAAATGGAATACGCAATCTTAGTGATAAAATATTTCAATGGTATGATAGAAAACATGAGGAGAAAATTTTCAGGAAAGAATGAAACAAGTACAAAAGATAGGTAGAAATAACAGTTTAAGGTATCCTTTCTGGTTTGCTTAAAACCATTGAGCCTATTATTCAAGCCCCATTTACCTCAGATATTTACATGTTAGCTGTGTTATTGCAATGAGTCCCTGCTAAGAAAAACCCAAAGTCCAATTTGAACAAAATTAATAAGTGAGAATATGTAAGGACAAAATTTAAGTAGAATACTATCTCTCTTCTTCCCATTCTGCCACCTTACTATTGGCTGTGACAAGCAAATTGGCCTCATTTAAAAATGGAAACATCTCATGATAAAAGGTTTTTCTGGGGGCCGAAGAGATAGCACGGCCATAGGGCATTTTGCCTTGCACGCAGCAGATCTGGACAGATTGTGGTTCGAATCTCGGCATCCCATATCCTGTGCTTACCAGGAATTATTTCTAACTGCAAAGCCAAGAGGCCAAGAGTAACCCCTGAGCATCACTGGGTGTGACCCAAAAACCAAAAAAAAAAAAAAAAAAAAAAAGAAAAATAAAGTTTTTCTTTATTATTTATGTAAATTCCTGTCCAGAAACACAGACATGCATCTCCAAAGGTGTGCTTTGAAATAGAAAATTTATGTATAAGGCATAGTCACAATGTCACAATAAGAAAAATAGTTTTCAAGAATGAATGGAGGGCTGGAGTGGAGGCGCAAGTGGTAAGGCATCTGCCCACAAGGGACTGTGGTTCAATCCTCCGGCATCCCTGATGGTCCCTCAAGCCAGGAGTGATTTCTGAGTGCATAGCCAGGAGTAACCCCTGAGCATCATCGGGTGTGGCCCCAAAACCAAAATAAATAAATAAATAAATAAATAAATAAATAAAATAAATAAAAGAATGAATGGAGGCTGGAATTTCCAGCTCACTTCATGAAGCTCACCACAAAGAGTGGTGAGTGCAGTTATAGAAATAACTACACAGAGAACTACCATAATTACGTGAATGAATGAATGAGGGAACTGGAAAGCCTGTCTGGAGTACAGGTGGGGGTGGGGTGGGATGGAGGGAGATTTGGGACATTGGTGGTGGGAATGTTGCACTGGTCGAAGGGGGGCGTTCTTTACATGACTGAAACCTAATCACAATCATATATGTAATCAAGATGTTTAAATAAAGAAAAAAATGTAAAAAAGGAAAAAATGTTAAAAAATATTACTATTTTATTCTTAAATAGCCACAATTACTAATAAATATGTGCATCTGTATGACTCTTCTTGGGATCAAATTCAATACCACCAGTATCTTTTCAAGCGTCACATTGATTTTCAAGTGGCACTTGCTTTGAATAACACATATACATCAGAAACTGTTTCACAAATACATGAGGTCATAGAAAAAAAAAGAATGAATGGAATTGTCTGCTCAGAATTTGAATATTTATAAAGTTACTAAAATTTTTGAATTTTATTAAAAAACCCAACATGATAATAGTGTATTTATCACAATATGGAATTTCATTCTCTTGAATCGTTGGTGTGGTTTTCTGACTCAATTTGACTTGTATCCATAGTTTCATGCTCTTCAACTTTGCATTATTAACACTGATACATATCACCGTTCTTACTGGATAAACAGACTCCACTATATTGTGAAATAATTTTCTTATTTTGTTTGGTTTTCATTATTTGTGTCTAAACTTTTTTTTGAATACACTGTGTTTACTTATTCATCTTATTTAACTGCATAGAAGCAAAGTTTCTTAGTAATATCAAACATTCACCAAGAAATTACTATATTCTAGATAGTCTTCTAAGAACTGTTGAATATTATTTTATTTAATCCTCACAAATTAGGATCACTTCTAATATCACATACGTACAGCAAATTAGGAAAATGAGGCAAAGTTAACTAATAGTTGTGCTTCAAGACATATAGTCACCATGGTGATGATATAAATGAGGAGTTTGCATATTGGTCCCAACACTCTATACCCCTTATGGTAAAAGTGTCTGTGATTTAGAGAACAGAAGTTAAAGTCCTGGGTCTCCCATTCTATGCCATAGCAGCTCTTTGCCTAGACTCATTTTGTGAATCAAGTGAGCCCTAGTTCGTTGGAATGTGAGAATTAGTAGAGAACATCACTAACCTATCTGTGTGACTAGTGCATAAGAATTACTTACTGTGACTTCATTTGCTCTGTAATTAATATCTTTTTCAACTTCACGTTGTGGATAAATTTGACTTAGATACTTGTCTATATATATGCATTTTAAAAGTAGATAGCCTGAGTTTGTATAATATTATCTAAGGGAATCCCAACCCCCAAAGAGAGATAGATTAGATGACCATCTAATTCATTTTCAGTGCCAGGTAATCTTTGGGAATGAAAGAAAATATAATTATTTATTGTACTGAGAGCAAGTTCAAACAGAACATATGGCCAATCTACAAATGATGGATAAACACACACTTACATTAGTTTTAATTTGCTCTTATATACAAATTATGATGTTATAGCAAAATGAATTCTAAGGTGCCTTCAAGCTCTAAGGTTATGTAATGTTTTTCCTAGATTAATTTAAATCCAGTTGGCTCAATATGCTAGTCAGATCCCTGAGGACTGTTCTTGTTGTTTTCTGTCACTTGAGAGGATAAACCACATTTGCCATTGCATTTAGTTAAAATATGATTAGGAAAGAACAAATGTGCAGTGACAACAAAAAATCAAAATGCAAATCCAAATCAAATAGATTTTGGTTTGTTATGCATCATCCAGGATACCCCTCATATCCCTGGGAGGGTGATGGAGATGCCATTATGGGATGGCACTGTTTTCTTTAATTATTAGTGGAATCATCACAGAGCAGAAATATCAGGTGTTCATTAAAGTTCAGACTGTCAAGGCTTTCGCCCCATTGAGTGTATATGATAGTTTCTCATTTACTAAAAAATAATATTTACATACATTTAGTCTTTCAGTGATCAGCTTTATAAA
This sequence comes from Suncus etruscus, assembly GCF_024139225.1. Lineage (NCBI taxonomy): Eukaryota > Metazoa > Chordata > Mammalia > Eulipotyphla > Soricidae > Suncus > Suncus etruscus. Next base: position 53,538,619 of record NC_064861.1, read on the forward strand.
ATAAAAGTATTGATCAAGAGTCTCAACTTTTGAGACATATTTTAAAATGGTACCATGTAGGACTACTGGTATCAACCAGATGAAATTCTATTGGTGTCTATTTGTACTTGTCGTCTCTGAAATCTCTAAATATACCTTGAAAATCCTCAAAGACTTTGAGTTTATGATAAAACCCATATACCAATTCCTTGAAACCAAAATTTTGTTTAAATATTTTTGTTGATTGAATAAAAAAAGAGATTCCAAAACAAAGTTGAATAGGTTAATTAATTGAGGTATTGTGCTATTTTTTCTATCATTAAGTGTAATAGATTATTAATAGAAATTTGATTTAATATATTAATATATTAAATATATAATTCAGTATTAAGTGCATTTACAATATTATAGTATTTCACATTGCTACAATGGAACCCTTTACCCAGTAAATTGTCGCCCTGTCCTCCTTTCTCCTACCTATTGGCAGTTGCAAAAACAGTGTTCCTCTGCATTTCCTAATCCACAGAATTGCCCTATGTATATCTTTTTATTTGGTAGGGAGCATACTTGACTGTGCTCAGAACCTATTCCTGGCTTGGTGCTCAGGGATCAATCTTGTTGATTCTCAGGATCAAACATGGGTCAGCAAGCACCTTACATGCTGCATTACTTTTCTGGTCCTGCTAAGCTTTTAGTATTTGTCTTTTCTCACTTACCATTGTGTATCCAATTGTATCCACATTATAGAATATAATTATAGAATATATATATTCTATATATAATATATATAATATATATAGAATATAATTATAGAATATCAATACATTATTTTTGATGATTAAGTAATATCGCACTATATAGACATCACATATTTTATTCATTCATTTTTATGAGGGATATTTGTTATATTTGTACCTATTGACAATAAGAAATAATGCTACCATAAATAAGTTTTGTGAATTGAATATCTGTATTTTTGGGGTCACACCCGGTGACACTCAGGGGTTACTCCTAGTTATGTGCTCAGAAATCTCCCCTGGCTTGGGCGAGCATATGAGGCGCAGGGGGATCTGCAGTCTGTCCTACGGTTAGCGTGTGCAAGGCAGATGCCCTACCGCTTGGGTCACCACTCCAGCCCTTGAATATCTGTTTTTACTTCTGAGTCATATGATAACAATGTTTTACTTCTTGAGAAATGTCTTTAGAGAAAAAAACATAAACTAATGATATTAACTATGTTACATACAGTGCAACTACCTATTGATATTTGCATTCTTTTTCTCCAAGATTGGAATTTGTGTTGGGAATTAACTTTTAGTTGGGGATTGTATTTCTCAATATACTGGCATTTAGATACCTTAAAAAACATTTTTATTTTTTATTTTAATTTAATTTTATTTATTTTATTATTTATTTTATTTTTTGTTTTGGATCATATCTGGTGGTTTTCAGGGTTTATTCCTAGATCTTCTCTCAGAAATCACTCCTGGCAGGCAACATGTGGGATGATGGGGATTAAACTTGGTAAACTTGTGTTGTCTGTGTGCAAGGCAAGTACCCTATCTGCTGTATTATCTCTTGGACTGTCCCCTAACTAACTTTTTACTAAATCTTGCTGGAAGAATATAAACAGCAGGGCTGTGATATTTAGAATGTATATGTCTGCTCTCCAGGGACCACCTCCCTTTTTCTAGCTGAATGTAGTAGAGTATAGCAACCTAAAATCAGTGTGGACAATAGGAAGAAACTGTATAGGGAGTGATGGTACCAGAATCACTGACAATACAATGATTTGGCCTTATCCAGTTTGCAATGGTATAGATTAAATTTTTGAAGCATTATCCATTCTAAAGACAAAGAAAGATATCCTCTGTAATAATAGCATTTTGTAGGTTGGTACTCGGGTATAATAATACTAAATAACAATAATAATAAATATTCTAGTAAAACCGGTTAGAGAATGACACAATTGTTACTGACACTTGAAAGCTACATAATCAAAGCTATTTTATTGGAGGGAGTTTTGTGAAGGATGCAAGGGAGATATAGATATCACAGTTCCTTTCTGGTAAGCACCAGAGCAGGCATAGGAGAGGATGCTGAGCACTTTTTCAGGGGAGTCTGGAGAATTTAATCTGGAAGTTTGTTTTGTCTTGATAATGTTTCTATCACTGTGATGGACAGGTAAGAGTAGATGTCTTATCGTATGTTACTCCAGTAGACCTTGGCAAGACTTTGTAGCACTACAGGCTAATTCAGAAACATCATAAATTATCTGTTCTTGTCTCGGGCTCTCTGCCCACATGCCTCTAGACCTGAATGAGGTTAGCCTAATTTGCCAAGCAAAAGATGTTTATGTGATGCTCCTTACTCATCTTCAAATTGTCTAAATACAATGCCATTTTATGTGAGGATTCAGGTGTGCTTGAATTTGGAAATTTGATAGCAGGCCCAATATTATTTTATTGATTTAGGGGGAATGGATAATATATTCTTTCTTTAATAAATTTAATAAACATTTTTCCAAGTAAATTTTACAAGCTCCTATCATATTGGTATCTTCTCATTTATTAATTTTCTATTTGGGCTTTACTAAAGCATTACATGCCTTCTTTAATGAGAAAAACATACACTTGGCATTCCCCCTGTTTAAATGCATTCTTAAAAACACTTTATTTTTTGCTTAGAAACCATTTGTCCTTTATTTTTCTAACAGAAATATTTGGGGTTTAATTAAAACCATCAAAAATGCTATTAAAAGATCATTAGTAAAAACACCTGCTGCCATTATTGCAAAGCATTATTTTCCCTTGAGCTCAGAGAAGTTTCAGCATGTGGAAATGTGTGCTTTATGGAATAGTCTGTCGAATTTTTGCCAAGGTTAGGGAATTTTATCAATACATCTCAGAAACTTCTACTTTGGAAAGTATTATGCCCCAGTGAACCAAATACCTTTACAGTCCCTGAATTAACTTGAGATCTAGATTTAGACGCCTTTAGAATGTTGCCTTCCATTTTAAATCAGAAGTGAGAGGAACTGAATAAAGCCCAGGGACAATCTTTACGGAGAATTGCGCTGCTGCCACATCAAAATGATTTCAGATCTTTGCTGTCTGCAGCACATTTGTGATTTACCACTGGAAGGAGCTAGAGTAAAGATATTGAAAGAATACGCCGTAACGAGGTAGCAGTATGGTTATAAATGACATAGAGAAAAATGATAAGGGGGGGGGGAAGAAAGATGGATCTTGCCTGCTGAAAGGCAGATTCAGACTTAAAATTCCATGGCATTGAGAGATATAAGATCACTTAAAAATTTGAAAAGTGGGACTTGTGTAAAGTCATAAGACAATAGTTTGAAAGCCTGTCATTTCCTTTTATTTTGCTTGCATCAAAGATTCAAAGGGGGAAAAGTAAAGGAAACAGAGAAGGGATAGGCAATCATTACTCTATCTGAAAGAGCCCTTCAATCTTTACAAAGAGAAGATCTCAGAAAAAAAATCTATGGCAGCTATTTAACTCTTGATAGGCCAGACTTTATAATCTTTCTATATCAACTAAATGAGAATTTCAGTTAGTTTACTTGCAACATTTCTTCTCAGTTAAGGCATTTGAAAGCACTATTAATTTAGTAAGTAGGAAATACAGATGAAAGTTAAAACTGAAGTTATATTGATTCTAAAAGTACTGTCATTCAGCCAGCCAAATATTTTATTCACAAAACATGGAGTGAAGTAGAAAATTGCTAATTTGGGGAGTTAAATAGGTATGTTACATAGCTCATAGAACCAATAGCAATAAAAATTTAGATTAAAAAATTCTTTGTTTATGGTTACTAACATGGCAGAAAATTAAACAAGAACATTCTATATTTCTTAGAGAGCACTCTAAAAAAGTTGAAAGAAAAAGTAATTTCCAGGAGGTTCTGTCAGACACTATCTTATATAGGTATATCATGTATTTTAATATAATAACTAAAACTTAAAGTCAATTTTATTTATCCAAATCAGAAATATTATGTCCTGAAAAAATTATAGATTTGTGGGCAGAATTGTTATTCTTAGACATAAATCTTAAGCTGTGATGGCTTAATAAACCATTAACTATTATAGTTTCACTGGCTATAATTTAAGGCCCCTGAGCATGGCCAGGGTGGCTTTTGTAGTCTCTAGCTTCAAGGACTGAGCAGTTCTGCCACCTCAGAAAGATGGTTTTGTGTCCACTTGATGGGGTAAAAATGTCCAGATAACTGGTGGAGCATTATTTCTAGATCTGTGAGACTGTTTCTGGAAAGGATTAGTTTTTGAGTTGGCAAACTGAGTAAAGGAGATAATTTTCACAGTGGAGGTTGGTATTATGGATATATATCACTATATTGTGAGTCTAAATAGAAAAGATAGGCCAAGGAAGGATGAATTTGCTTTCACTTTATTGGAGCAGATGAATTCATCTGTCCTTGTATAGCAAATCTTTGAGTTCTCAGGCTTTTGGATTTTATCTGGAATTACACTATCAGCTCCTATATTTTGGTCATTCGTTTGATTTCTTATTACCAGATTTTCTGGGGTTTTTTTTTGTTTGTTTTGGATGAAGACAGAAGATGATGGGAGTTTTCAGCCTCCCTAACATCATGTGCCAATTTCTAGATATTCTTATCTATCTATCTATCTATCTATCTATCTATCTATCTATCTATCTATCTATCTATCTATCTATCCATCTATCTATCATGTATTATTTATAATTATTATATATTTTTCTATTTATACTTCTATAAACTACAAACTATTTTATCTGTTTATCTATTATAAACAGATTATATTTATTACTTATCTATTATATATTACTTATCTCTTCTCTATTTTCCTTTCATATTTCCTCCATTTATCCATCCATCCTTCCATCTGCCCACCCATTCCTCTCATCTCCGAAAAATTCTGATTAATACAGCAAAAGAGAGGAGAGAAGACAGAGACTGAGCAGAGACTGATTTAGATAGAGATATCTGACTCAGTTAACTTTCTTTGTGAGTTATGATTTTTAACTCATATATACTCAGAAGTTCTGTAGCAAATTTTGCTTAACTTATTTATGTCCAAAATTATTTGTTCTAAAAACATTTGTGTGTGTGTATGTGTGTGTGTGTGTGTGTGTGTGTGTGTGTGTGTTGTGGGGGTAGGGCTGAGAGGAAGGAATCTCCACAAAACATCCAGGGACTCTGGAATGTCATTTTTGACAATATATAGAAAACTGGGTACAGTAACTCAATATTAGGTCTGAGATTGCAAATGTCTCCCTGTCAAATTGGGAACCTACGGGGCTATACATGCCAGTGGTTGGGGTCATACGCTTTCAGAGTTCAAACTCAGGTGCTTTTTATACACCACCAACCACTGAACTATTCTCCCAACACCTATAAGAACCATATAAAATATACATACACATATTTTTTTACGTGTAACATCCTTTGAGAAATGCTTTCATATGCAAAACTCCTTGAGTTAACCTATAATGATCTTTACCTATGTGTATTTTTGATATACATGCACTTACATATTGGTTGCAATACCTATAGCTGATGTTTGTATGTTCCTGTTGTTTCTCTAAAACATCTTTTCTTTTATGTGAAAAAGAAAACTAAACAAAATAGTAAAGTAACTTTTCTTTTCTCTCTTTTTATTTGACAGTGGAGGTCACACCGAGGTGTTCTAAGGGCTTACTCCTAACTCCAGTGATCAGTGGACTGACCATAAGCAGTGTGTGATCAAACTGTGTTGGCCACATGCAAGACAAGTGACTTACTTACCTGCTGTTCTACTTTTTCATCCCCAAAATCAGATTCCAGAGGGAGAGGCAAAACAATGGCTCACTTTTTCCTCCAAATAATTGTTTTTTGTTTTAAATGATACTATTTATGCATAACACTACTATAGACATAAATAATGATATAAAATTATGATTTATTCCCGGGGCCGGAGAGATATCATGGAGGTAAGGTGTTTGCCTTTTATGCAGAAGGTCATTGATTCAAATCCCGGCATCCCATATGGTCTCCCGAATGAGCCTGCCAGGAGCGATTTATGAGAGTGGATCCAGGAGTAACACCTAAGCACTTCCGGGTGTGACCCAAAAACCAAAAAAAAAAAAATTATGATTTATGCCACCATCAAGGTTGTTGTAGTCAGTCTTCCTTAATTAGTGATCTTGGTTTTTGCACAGATCCTATGAAGCCTAGGATAGAGTCTTTACTTATGGTTCCAGAAGTTCTGCTCAGTCATGGTTGCCATAGTCAGACTTCTGTAATTAGAGACCTTCGTTTTTGTACAGATCAAAGGACAGAGTGTTTTCTGATTTCATCTTACCGTTAGGTGATAAGGTAGGGCAACCTGCTCTTAGATTAAATTGTTACTGTTTCCTCATCGTCAGGATGTCCTATCAACCTGGTGCATCACTTTTGGAAATTTTATTATGTTTTTTTTTTTGGTTGACATAGATGAAAGTTACAGTAAGGAAAACGAATATATTTATTACTTAACTTCATTAGTTAGTTTAAGTGATTTCTGAAGTTAAATCTAAGTCATGATATTCCACTTGAATTCATTTACCTATTGAAAGGCCATTTGCATAAAATTCTCACTATTTATTTTGCTTGTGGGACAAGGAGATTGGGGAGACCATCTTTTTTTTTTTAAATAAGTTTTATTTTGACCAAAGTGGATTACAAATATTTCACAGTAATATTTTAGGTACATTGAGGGGGAAATAATGGAGGGTACCAAGACCAAACAGTCATATGAACATTTAGTAGAAATAAATGATCAGACTTAAACACCAAATCCAAAGCCAACAACAACAGAATCAATACCCAATCTACAATAAGCTAGATACAGAGGGGACTACTTATATTAGCAGCCCCGGGGGCAAAAGAGGGTGATATGGGATGCATATGCTGGGAACAGAGGTGGAGGGAGGACAACATTGGTGGTGGGAATGCCCCTGATTCAATACTGACTATTTTGCATATGTCATCACACTGATCTTTAGTATTTATTTATTGCCTTTTTCCCTAGCTTGTGGAGTGTCCCTGATCTTCTAACTCTCAAGTTATAAACTGGGAGAAAGATAAAAACTGGTGGTGGGAATGTTGCACTTGTGAAGGGGGGTGTTCTGTTTATGATTGAAATCCAACTACAATCATGTTTGTAATCATGGTGCTTAAATAAAGATTTTATATATAAAAAATAGTTGATCATGCCATTGTAAAGCATCTGTTGGTCTGTACCATTCTAGACAACCTAACAGTCAGCTTTATGGATGGAGAAAAATATAAAAATTTTTGTTATAAAAATGAAAGTGCATTGTGATAAAAGGGGCAAAATCTGTTCAGCATGTATCAGTGATCTAAAGTAACAGCTATAGAGCCATGCATCCAAATTAAGTTTTGACTTTTATGTCAGCTGGAAGATCTTTTTGAGCATTATGTTTTGATATTGCTCTTCAGTTGAAATCTCTTGCCTATATTTATGGTCATGAATTATTTTCCTTCTTCAAAGTATTGCACATGGTTTTTAGTAGTGCTTTTAAAAATAAAAAGCAAGCCCTTTGACCCGATTGTCTTAAATGCTTATTTTATTTTTTATGGAAAAAGAGAAGAGCATATGGGATACCATGGCAGTGCTCTGAGATCACTTCTGATGCCCTGGCTAGCTCTTTGGCCCCAAATGCTTATTTTCTTATTTAGTTTCAAATGGGCTATATGTGACTTGCCAATACAATTATTGAAATGGCTTCTTAGAAAATGACAAATTATAAAAGTTTAAAATAATAATTCATAAGATAGAATTTTTACCAAGGAATTACTGAGTGCTACCATTATGAAATTGAGTATAGATTCTAAGAGGAACATCATTCCAGTGAATGTATTATCTTTTGAGCAAAGTGTGAATTTTTATACATAAAGTATCAAGTTACAGGATTTTTTAAACACAGTGAGATATGAACTAACCATATATGTTGAGCCAGAAAATCACTGAAACTATAACTGTCTATGTGTTTTATGAAAATGATTCTGAACTGGGATCAATAGTCCTAGATTTTGTCCCCAATTCTTCCACCAAATAGCTGTAAAATCTTTTTACAGATGCCTTCACATTCCGAGTCTCAGAATTCAAATAGCAAAAGACAAAGTCAGCTAGTCTATGAGTATATGAACAAAATCTGCTTATCAGTGGGCTTCTATTTACTGTCATAGAACTGGGAAATAGTACTAGGTGTAGAATAACTACCTCTCTGACATTTAATTATCAAGATTTTGGAATTTCACATTCATGCTCACATACCTCAGGAAATAAAGACAACTATTTTTTTGAGGGGCCACACCTGGCAGCGCTCAGGGGTTACTCCTGGCTCTATGCTCAGAAATTGCCCCTGGCAGGCACGGGGACCATATGGGATGCCGGGATTTGAATCACCGTCCTTCTGCATGCAAGGCAAATGCCTTACCTCCATGCTATCTCACGGGTCCTTAAAGACAACTATTTTATTAGACAAACCTCACTAGATTCTGGATCATTGCTAGCATGTCAGTGTGTATTTGTCAATATATCTGTCCAATCACCTTAAATTGTTTTTTTTATTTTATTTATTTATTTTTGGTTTTGGGGTCCCATCCAGCAGTGCTCAGAGGTTACTCCTTGCTCTATGCTCAGAAATTATTCCTGGCAGGCTTGGGGGACCATAAAGGATGCCGAGATTCGAACCACCATCCTTCTGCATGCAAGGCAAATGCCTTACCTCCATGCTATCTCTCTGGCCTTTTTTATTTATTATTTATTTATTTAGGCTTTGGGACTATACCCAGTTGTGTCAGGGTTTACTCCTTTCAGTGGTACTTGGAAGAATAATATGGTATGCTGGTGATCGAACTTGGGTCAGCATCAAGGAAGGCAAGTGTCCTACATGTTGTACTATTTCTAAAGCACTCCCAATTATTTATTATTAGAATAACCTTAGAGCTAAATGCATTCATATAAATTGACTCTTTAGAAATGAATAATAGAAATTGATTGCTACAGCATTTTGACCATAGAAAACTTTATCTTTTTAATTTGGTAGCATCAGCTCTGCTCAGAATTTACTACTGGTTCTATGCTCAGGGATCATTCTTGGTGTTTTGTGGGGACTATGTGTGGTGTTGGGGATTGAATCCCAGTCAGTCACATGGGAAATAAGTGCTGATGATATTATCTTCCCTATTTGAAAAACATTTGTGTTTGTTTGTTTCTTTGGGGGCCGTACCTGGCAGTGTTCAGGGTTTACTCCTAGTTTCTGAGTTTAGGATCAGCCCTGGAAGGCTCGAAGACCATATGGGTGCCTTGGATTGAGCCCTCATTGGCTGAATGCCAGAAAGCACCCTACTCGCTGTACTCTATCCATTTTTTCTTTCTTTTTAAATACTATGTAAGACTGTATTTAAAAATTATAGTACAAAATCATGAATTTAATACTAAATGACTAGAAAAAAGCTGGGGTACTACAGGAGAATGCATAGTTGTGGGATAGGGGCTAGAGTGGTATCACAGCGGTAGGGCATTTGCCTTGTACATGACTGATCCAGGACACGGCTTTGATCCCCAGTAGCACATATGGTCCTCTGAGTCAGGAGTGATTTCTGAGCAAAGAGCCAGGAGTAACCCCTGAATACTGCCAGGTGTGGCACCCCAAACCAAACAAAAACAAAAATTAAAAAAAAAAAGATGTGTATACATATACAGAATAGAATACTATGTAGCTGTAAGAAAGGACAAAAGCATATGTGTCATGCTGAGTGAAGTGAGTCTTATACAAAAGGATATACAGTGATCTTTATCATGTATGAGATTTAGAGATACAAAGTAAGGGACCAGCAAAGGCAACAGAAGTGGAGAGTTGATCATAGAACCAAGTTTGGTGAGGAGTTGGAATGTGAGAAGCATTTGGGATGCTGGTGTAGAGGGAAATAGATTTTTTGGTGGTGTTGGAATAAAAAGTATGAACAAAACCATTATTAATAGTATTGTAAATCATATCTCAATAGAGGTTAAACAACTTAGATAATAAAAAGAGTTTACGAAAGAATGAGTTCAAAGTAGGAATTTACTTTAGAACATATACAGATGTGTTTTGTGCTATTATATTTAATATTGCCTGCTAAATGTGTTCTTATACATACAATACATATTTCTTTCTTTCTTTTTTTTTTTTTTTTTGGTTTTTGGGCCACACCCAGCGGTGCTCAGGGGTTTCTCCTGGCTGTCTGCTCAGAAATAGCTCCTGGCAGGCACGGGGGACCATATGGGACACTGGATCGGCTGCTTGCAAGGCAAACGCCACTGTGCTATCTCTCCGGGCCCACAATACATATTTCTAATAAGTAAAAGATTTCAAGTTGAGACATCAAATTTTTTTAAATTTGGCGTCGGACATCGCAGGAGAGGCAACTCGGGAGGTTAACAGCCTCTGGCGCCATCCCTTGAAGTCATCCGTGTAGAGGACATTTTCTCAAGTGATCCAAAAAATGAGCAAGCCATCAGATCAACAGAGTGAACCATCAGATCAACAGAGTGAACCATCAGATCAACAGAGTGAACCATCAGATCAACAGAGTTCCCTGCAAGAGAAGGAAACAGATGAGAATTCTCCTGAGAAAAGCTCTCAAATCAGGCAGAAGCAATCGCAAATTCAGCGACAATTAAAAAACCTGTCATTTGGAAAACTGGCTAAGCTTTGCAAAAGCTGGCTCCCTGTGTGTGACACCAGGCGGGGAAAATCCGCGAAAGTACACCAGCCCAGTGGGGCCCAACTGTGAAAAACTGTGAGTGTGACCTGTCTATGTCTGTCTACTGTCCTCTTGCGTGAAACTCTTGCGAGTGGGGCAAAAAGAGGCTCCAGCGGAGAACGGCCGCTCTGCTTTGCTACGCGGCCGTGTACTCTTTTTAAGGAAAGAACTCCATTGCAACAAGAAGGAAAAATCACACTAAGAACTGTGCTATATCACAGAAGCAAGCATTTCTCTCCGGACTGTCTTCTCTGTTGCATGCTCAGGCCTAAGATTTGATCCTGTGTGAGGCTTCATCCACGGAGGACTCCACTCCCTTAGAGGCAAGTCAGCCCATCCAGAAAGGAAGGAGCCAGAGGAGTGTGCTGCCTGCATCATATAGACAATGAATACAACCACAACACGTAGAAAAACCCACAATACAAGTGTGACAATGGGGAAACAACGCAGGCCAGCATCAGACATAGAGAATGAAGATGACAATTCTGAGGACCAGATAATGACCAACCAACTAATCAACCTCTCAGATAAGGACTTTAGACTAGCAATATGGAAGATGCTCAACGGACTCCAAGAAACCATGGATCGAGTTGAACAGAACACTAATAAGAACCAAGAAAATATGAAGACAGAAATCACAAAACTCCAAACTGAAATAACATGTCAACTAACAGGACTGAAAAAGTCAGTAAACGAAGTGAATGACAAAATGGATAAGCTCTGGGACAGGGTATCAGAAGCTGAGAATAGACTTGGTGCTGTGGAAGATGAGATACATAACAATTCCATACAGCAGGAGAGATTGGACAAAAAACTTAAAGCAAATGAGCAGACAATGGAAAAATTAGTCAAAGAATGGGAACAGATGAAAATAGAAGTCTATGATAAGATCAACAGAAACAACTTAAGAATCATTGGAGTCCCAGAGACCCAGGAAGAAAATTTCCAGGAAGAATCAACAGTCAAGAACATCATTAAAGAGAAACTTCCAGAGCTAAAGAATATATGTGATCAAATCCTGCATGCCCGAAGAGTACCAACCAAAAGAGACCCCAGAAAAACCACCCCAAGACACATCCTAGTCACAATGACAAATCCCACAGATAGAGACAGAATTCTGAAAACATCAAGGTCAAAAGGAGAAATCACGTTCAAGCAAGCTTCCCTGAGATTTACAGCAGACCTGTCACCAGAAACACTCAATGCCAGAAAGCAGTGGTGGGATATTGTGACAAGACTGAATGAAATGAATGCTTCACCCAGAATACTATACCCAGCAAAACTCACTTTCCGGTTTGACGGAAGAATACATGGCTTCACAGACAAAAAACAGCTCAGAAACTTCACAGACACAAAACCAGTCTTAAGAGAAAAACTGAAAGACCTAATCTAAGACAAGACTACCCAAAAGACACACCAAATTTTGAAATAAAGATGGCGTTAAATCCCAGAACAATTCTTTCTCTCAACGTCAATGGACTAAATGCACCAGTTAAGAGACACAGAGTGGCTAAATGGATCAAAAAACTCAATCCAACCTTCTGCTGCCTACAAGAAACGCACCTGGATAGTCAGAACAAACATAGACTCAAAATAAAAGGCTGGAGAAAAATTATCCAAGCAAACAACACCCATAAAAAAGCTGGAGTGGCCATACTAATATCAGATAATGCAAACTTTATACTCAGGAAAGTTGTAAGGGACAAAGATGGACATTTTATATTAATCAAGGGGTACGTAGAGCAGGAAGAATTCACTCTCCTAAACATATATGCACCGAATGAGGGGCCAGCAAAATATTTAATACAACTGTTGACAAATCTGAAAAATAATATCAACAACAACACAATAATTGTGGGGGACCTTAACACGGCTTTGTCAACACTGGATAGGTCAACCAGACTGAAACCCAACAAGAATATACTAGACCTGAGGAGAGAAATGTAAGAAAGAGGCCTAGTGGATATATATAGGACACTCCATCCCCAGAAACCTGGATACACATTCTTCTCCAATGTACATGGGACATTCTCTAGGATAGACTACATGCTGGCACATAAAACATATCTCCATAAGATCAAGAGGATAGAAATTTTGCAGACTACCTTCGCTGACCACAAGGCTCTGAAATTATTTGTGAACTCCAAAGGGACTCAGAAGAAACACTTTAACACCTGGAAGTTAAACAGCCTCATGCTCAATAACCAGTGGGTCCGAGATGAAATCAAGGAGGAAATAAAAAGGTTCCTGGAAACAAATGACAATAAAGACACAAACTCTCAGAACTTATGGGACACAGCAAAAGCAGTACTGAGAGGAAAATTTATAGCTTTGCAAGCACACATCAGGAAGGAAGAAGGAGCTTACCTGAGTAGCTTAATGACACAGCTAATAGAACTAGAAAATGCTCAACAAAAGGACCCAAGAATAGGAAGACAGAAGGAAATAACAAAGCTGAGAGCAGAAATCAACGAAGTGGAAACTCAAAAAACAATCCAAAAGATCAACGAAAGCAGAAGTTGGTTCTTTGAAAAAATAAACAAGATTGATAGACCACTGGCAAACCTAACAAAGAAAGAGAGAGAGAGAGAGAAACTTGATAACTCGTATCAGGAATGAAAAAGGAGAGATCACTACTGATATGACAGAGATTCAAAGGGTAATCAGAAACTACTTTGAAAAACTCTACGCCACTAAAAATGAGAACCTGGAAGAAATGGATAAATTCTTGGACTCTTATAATCTTCCACGGTTGAAGGAAGAGGATGTAGCATATCTAAACACCCCCATCACCATTGATGAAATTAAAACAGTAATCAAATGTCTGCCGAAAAACAAAAGCCCAGGTCCAGATGGATTCACTAATGAATTCTATCAAACTTTCCAAGAGGAACTACTGCCAATCTTGGCTAGACTCTTTCATGAAATTGAACAAACAGAAACACTTCCAAATAGCTTTTATGAAGCCAACATCACCGTAATACCTAAATCAGACAGAGACTCTACCAAAAAAGAAAATTACAGACCAATATCACTGATGAATGCAGATGCAAAGATCCTCAACAAAATCCTGGCAAATAGGATTCAATGCCTCGTTAAAAAGATCATCCACTACGATCAAGTAGGTTTCATCCCAGGAATGCAAGGCTGGTTTAACATCCGTAAATCTATCAACATAATACACAACATCAATAACAAGAAAAATAAAAACCACATGATCATATCAATAGATGCAGAGAAAGCATTTGATAAGGTCCAACACCCATTCTTGATCAAAACTCTCAGCAAGATGGGAATGGAGGGAACCTTTCTCAATATAGTGAAGGCCGTCTACTACAAGCCAGTGGCATATATTATCCTCAATGGAGAAAAACTGAAAGCCTTCCCTCTAAATTCTGGCACAAGACAAGGCTGTCCTCTCTCACCACTCCTATTCAACATAGCACTGGAAGTACTTGCTATAGCGATTAGGCAAGAAAAGGATATCAAGGGAATCCAGATAGGAAAGGAAGAAGTCAAGCTCTCACTGTTTGCAGATGACATGATACTCTACTTAGAAAACCCTAAAGACTCTATCAAAAAGCTTCTAGAAACAATAGACTCATATAGCAAGGTGGCAGGCTACAAAATTAACACACAAAAATCAATGGCCTTTCTATACACCAATAGTAATAAGGATGAAATGGACATTAAGAAAACAACCCCATTCACAATACTGCCACACAAACTCAAATATCTTGGAATCAACTTGACTAAATATGTGAAGGACCTATACAAAGAAAACTATAAAACTCTGCTCCAAGAAATAAGAGAGGACACACGGAAATGGAAACGCATACCCTGCTCATGGATTGGCAGGATTAACATCATCAAAATGGCAATACTCCCCAAGGCATTATACAGATTTAATGCCATCCCTCTAAAGATACCCATGACATTCTTCAAAGAAGTGGATCAGACACTTTTGAAATTCATTTGGAACAATAAACACCCTCGAATAGCTAAAGCAATCATTGGGAAAAAGAATATGGGAGGAATTACTTTCCCCAACTTTAAACTGTACTACAAAGCAACAGTTACCAAAACAGCATGGTATTGGAATAAGGATAGGTCCTCAGATCAGTGGAATAGGCTTGAATACTCAGAAAATGTTCCCCAGACATACAACCACCTAATTTTTGATAAAGGAGCAGGAAATCCTAAATGGAGCAGGGAAAGCCTATTCAACAAGTGGTGTTGGCACAATTGGATAGCCACTTGCAAAAAATTGAACTTAGATCCCCAGCTAACATCATGTACGAAGGTAAAATCCAAATGGATTAAAGACCTCGATATCAGCCCCAAAACCATAAGATATATAGAACAGCACATAGGCAAAACACTCCAGGACATTACAGGCATCTTCAAGGAGGAAACTGCACTCTCCAAGCAAGTGAAAGCAGAGATTAACAGATGGGAATATATTAAGCTGAGAATCTTCTGCATCTCAAAGGAAATAGTGCCCAGGATACAAGAGCCACCCACTGAGTGGGAGAAACTATTCACCCAATACCCATCAGATAAGGGGCTAATCTCCAAAATATACAAGGCACTGACAGAACTGTACAAGAAAAAAACATCTAACCCCATCAAAAAATGGGGAGAAGAAATGAACAGACACTTTGACAAAGAAGAAATACACATGGCCAAAAGACACATGAAAAAATGTTCCACATCACTAATCATCAGGGAGATGCAAATCAAAACAACGATGACATACCACCTCACACCACAGAGAATGGCACACATCACAAAGAATGAGAATAAACAGTGTTGGCGGGGATGTGGAGAGAAAGGAACTCTTATCCACTGCTGGTGGGAATGCCATCTAGTTCAACCTTTATGGAAAGTGTTATGGAGATTCCTCCAAAAACTGGAAATGGAGCTCCCATACGATCCAGCTATACCACTCCTATGAATATACCCTAAGAACACAAAAATACAATACAAAAACCCCTTCCTTACACCTATATTCATTGCAGCACTATTTACCATAGCAAGACTCTGGAAACAACCAAGATGCCCTTCAACAGACGAATCTCTAAAGAAACTGTGGTACATATACACAATGGAATATTATGCAGCTGTCAGGAGAGATGAAGTCATGAAATTTTCCTATACATGGATGTACATGGAATCTATTATGCTGAGTGAAATAAGTCAGAGAGAGAGAGAAAAACGCAGAATGGTCTCACTCATCTATGGGTTTTAAGAAAAATGAAAGACACCCTTGTAATAATAATTTTCAGACACAAAAGAGAAAAGAGCTGGAAGTTCCAGCTCACCTTAGGAAGCTCACCACAAAGAGTGATGAGTTTAGTTAGGGAAATAACTACATTTTGAACTGTCCTAATAATGAGAATGTATGAGGAAAATGGAGAGCCTGTCTAGAGTACAGGCGGGGGTCGGGTGGGGAGGAAGGAGACTTGGGACATTGGTGGTGGGAATGTTGCACTGGTGATGGGTGGTGTTCTTTACATGACTGAAACCCAAACACAATCATGTATGTAATTATGGTGTTTAAATAAATTAAAAAAAAACAAAACCTGTCATTTGAAAACCCTGAACCGCAGATGACCGACTTTGATCTTGTACCCAGAAAACTGAAAAAGAAAGCACAGATATCAAAGAAGAATGAGTATTTTCCTGAGAAAATCAAACCCAAGAGGAAATATGACGAGAATGGCAAGCTGATCTGCAATGGCGTAGACCTGTGTGATTGTCTGGATCAGAACTGCCTGGGCTGCTTCTACCCCTGCCCCAAGTGCAACTCCATGAAGTGTGGGCCTGTTTGCCGCAACAACCGGTGCTGGGTATTTGATGACATGGTTGATGAGTCCGGGGATGTCGTCAGTATCCTGCCCTTCAGTGTCCCAGAGTAGAACTGCTCCTCCACACCCCATGGCTCCCTGCTCCAACACACTCAAGTTCATGTCTTTTTCCTCTTGAGGAGTTCTGGATTGAGGGAGGGGGAAGTGCTGACCTATGTTCTCTGGAGCCCTGGAATTCTGGAGGTTTTTTTCTGTGACTTCAGATCTCTTCACTTGACCTGAAAGTATAGTTACAAATAGGTTTTTACTTCTGTTCTTGACAACTCTCTGGACTTAGGCCTTCTATTAAGCACACTTTTCTTTACTGTTTTAAGATTTCTTAATGTAAATACTTTAAGTTAATTTGTCTTGTAACTTAGATTTTTGTGCAGTTTCTTCTCTTTATTTTTTTTTTCAGGGCTTCCAAGTGATTCAGGGGTTCCTGATAAACTACCGCCCTTGTAGTTCTCTCGCAACTGGACCATATATGGTTCAGTGCAAGGGCCTGAGGACACAATAGTATTTGGAGCCATGAGGGCCCTGGGGAAGTTTGGGAGGCCATGCAGTACCAGGGTCAGGTACATATCACCTCTGTGCTATCTCTTCAGTCTCACATTTTTTTAAAGTTTAAATTCACACTTGAATATTTCCAGTCTCTGAAACAAGTTTTTCTTGCAGAAAAATAAATTTGCTTATTATATTAAAAAAAATTTTTTTTGAATCGCGCTTCCACCATCTTCCCTCCAGCCCTCGGTGCTCGTCGGGCGGAGACGCGTGTGCAGCACCTCGGCATGGCCGCCCAAGGGGAACCCCAAGTCCAGTTCAAGCTAGTGCTTGTGGGCGACGGCGGCACCGGCAAGACCACCTTCGTGAAGCGCCATCTGACCGGAGAGTTCGAGAAGAAGTATGTCGCCACTCTGGGCGTGGAGGTGCACCTGCTCGTCTTCCACACCAACCGCGGCCCCATCAAGTTCAACGTGTGGGACACGCGGGGCCAGGAGAAGTTTGGGGGTCTGCGGGATGGCTACTACATCCAAGCTCAATGTGCTATTATAATGTTTGATGTGACATCCAGAGTGACTTATAAGAACGTGCCTAACTGGCATAGAGATCTTGTTCGTGTCTGTGAGAATATCCCCATCGTGCTGTGTGGCAACAAAGTGGACATTAAGGACCGGAAAGTTAAGGCCAAGTCTATTGTCTTCCACCGGAAGAAAAATCTTCAGTACTATGACATCTCTGCCAAAAGTAACTACAACTTTGAAAAGCCCTTCCTCTGGCTCGCTAGAAAACTGATCGGAGATCCTAACTTGGAGTTTGTTGCCATGCCTGCGCTTGCGCCCCCAGAGGTGGTCATGGATCCCGCTTTGGCAGCACAGTATGAGCACGATTTAGAGGTCGCCCAGACAACGGCTCTCCCGGATGAGGACGACGACCTGTGAGGAGAAGGAACGGGAGCCCCAGCGTCAGAAGTCTAGTTTTATAGGCAACTGTCCTGTGATGTCAGTGGTGCCGCGTGTTTGCCACTTTATTATATAGCTAACCAGAACATGTGCTTAATCTTTGGGATGCTGAAGGAGATGAATGGGCTTCAGAGTGAATGTGGCAGTTTAAGGAAAAAAAACCTCTTTTTTTTTGGACCGCATATTTAGCTGTGTTGAAACTGCAGTCGTCTCCATTTTGAGTTTCTAAGACAGCTGCGATCACATCACAACATTCAGTGGTGAAATATTGTTTGTTACTGTCATTCCCATTCCTTTTTAGAATCAGAATAAAGTTGTATTTCAAATAAAAAAAAAGATTATCATTGCCTGAATAAACTTGCTTCTTACAAAATTAGATTCTAGACTTACGTTTAACTAAAAAAATACTAAGTGGACACATACATCGATTTGTAATTTGAGATGGTCAAAAGCAGTTCCTATTTAAATAGCAGAGATAATGGTTAAAAGAAAGGCTTCATTTTTCAAAGTAGGTGAAAGTAATGTATAAATGACTGACAATCCAGTTAGATAATTCTTTATATGCTAAATATTGTGCCAGAGTTTAAAGTTATGAACTACATAACATACTATGACATAAATTCCCAGGACAGCCAATATCATTCCACTTTCAAATATAGGTATGAGAAAAGCCATGAATAATGGATTTTATATAACATCTTTGCTTTGCCTTGTTTAAAATATTTGTGCTGACTTGAAGTGATTGTATATATGCTTATTACATTTACGTTATGTGATTAATATTCTCTATTTGTGATATTAGTATAGAGACATAATCCCACATATGTTGTTTTAAAAATCTTATAATAGATTGTCTGTATTAGATGACAGTATAAGCATTTACAAACAAATCCATTGCAGCACTATATTTTTCAAAGCTACTATACACTTGTAATATGTTGCCTTTTTGGAAATAACAACATAAGATAGAATAGGTTTGTGCTATATAAAGTTTGGCTAATCTTATGATTTTGTTTATGTATTGTTCTGAATACTGTACTGCGTCAAATTATAGGAAAAGACCTTTGTCTCCTTCTGACCTGTGTCCAACAAATAAATAATAATAATAATATCCAAGTGAAACAGAGTTAGAATGAAAAGGACTTAATTATCTGGAAATTTCAAATAAACCATTCAAACGCATGGTGAAGCCTACATCCTAGAAGAAAAACATTTTAAAACTAGAACATCAATTTTTCAGCTGCCTCAAAGCTATCAAGACTGAATTAATTTTCTTACAAAAGATAATGATACATATTAGAAATTAAACTAAAGCATCATCATTATGCACAAAAATGATAGAGACATTTGCTGAGCCGTTTTTATTACATGTTCTTCCACATTCTAAGTACTGTGCTGACAGAGTGATAATACATAACATGTATATTACATGTACTCGTACTAATAGTAATATTTAATTGAATATAATATTTAATGTAGGAGGTTACCAGTGTAGGAGATCTATATCAGGGACTATTGCTTTGTGGGAATATTGGAACAAAATCCACTATCATGATTTTATGTATATATAAAATGTCATATAAAATGTATGCTTATTATTTAATTTAATATATTATATTCTATTAAGACTTAATATAACTAGCTATAATTAATTAGTTTAATACATGAACATATACAGCATATAAAACATAATAACCTAATATATAAACTTTGTCCCATTATATATTAGTAAGACTCAGTTGACTTCTTATGTATAAATACTGTTTTTGTGTCAGACTCCAATTTTAAGTCTGTGAAACAATGTGAGCTCTACAGTGGTTTGGGTTTTTGCCTGGATATGATCAGGGTGGCTTTAATCTCAAGCATTAAATCTTTCCTGAGCCCTATGAGGAGTGATCCTTGAGAACAGTCAGGATTAAGCCCTGAGTATCACATGGTGTGCTCCCAACTCCCCCAAAAGACAAAGAGATTGTGTTGACAAATGTAGTTCTGATTATTGAAAGAGGCTGGTGACTCAATATGATATTTCTTAGTGAATGCTTTTGTGAAATGCACAGACTCTATATTACATAACTCATAATATCCTACACACATAACCCGTCTTAAAAATGCTTCATGTCAACAGGGCTATGTCTCACTGATTCATAACTATGTCAAGAGTGCTCATAAAAATATTCAAATGTAGTAGATGCTCAATAAAAGTGTTTTAAATAAATAAGAGGATGGGGTTTGTGAGTTTTTGTATGTTTGCACATATGATAATATTTACTGTTTGTAGTTTTTTGTTTTGTTTTGGGTCACACCAAACAGTGGTCAGGGCTTTTAGCAGTATTTAGGGAGATCAAATGGGGTGTTAGGGCTCAAACTCAGATCTACCACATACAAGGTAAATCACCTTTCCTGCTGTACTCTTTCCTGCTTTTTTTCTTTTTAATATATTTAAGGAAAATGCATCATATAAGGCATAGTTGATCATCATACATTTGTTTCCAGATAAGTGTAAGCAAAGTTATTGAAAAAAATAGGAAGAAAAAATAAAATGGAAGAGTTGAAAGTTAAAAAAGAAATTAAAAAAAACTAACAAAAAGTACAGTAGCAAGCACTTGTGAAAATGATTGTATCTCCAATGAAGTTGTTAATATGACAGAAGGTTTAGAAACTCTTGTAAGCTGTTTATTCTGTTAAATTGGTGTGTTTCTATAGGATGACAGCATCAAACAAATGAAGTTGTCCAGATATTTAAAGCACTATTACTAATGTAATGACTTTTAGAGGCATGTATTCAACTGTCAGACCACTTGCAAGAAGAAAGATATGGGGGAATGGTACCTGCACTTGCTTCAAAAAACCCTGGTGATATCAGCCCCTAAAACAGTGTCCCTGAAGGTTGGTCAGATTGGTGTCCCCAGAGAGAATTGTAGAGGGATAGTGATGAGGCAGGGCCATTGGAAAAATAGTGATTGTGAGTGGTGGAGGCAGTGGGCATAGCTTCAGCTAAGTGAAGACTTGGTCCCTCCTCCCAACATACCCAGCTTTCTGCTTCATGGTCCAATGTACCCATGATCTTTCACAGCTTGGTTTATATCTCTTCCCAGAAAAGAGTGAGTCTATGGAGCTGGCCCACTTCAAACATGGCAACTGTATTTGTGGGCATGGTTATAGCTTTTCTTTTTAATTTTAAAGCATGGTTGAAACACAGGTTCAAAAGAGTTAGAATAATATGTAAAACATTAAATATACATAATATGTAAATAATCATTGTAATTATCAAACTTTCTTCTCTTTGTAAACTTTTAAGTAAAAGTCAAATTTTCAGTTGTCTTTTCTATAATTTATCTTACTTAATTCTTGCATGCCATGTGATAGGTAATTATTCTCATTTTAGAGATAGGGATAGTGAAGCTCAGAGAGGTTGACTAATTTTGAACAATATCTTAATGTAATCCAGCAGCAGACTTGGAATTCAAAATGTGTTTACTTTGATGCCAAAGTCCTGCTTGTTTAAGACTTCTGGCATTTCTGGTAGTTTAGATGCCAGCTTGCCATGCTCAGCGGACTTAATTGAGTATAATGAAAAGAAATACATAATGCAAATTATGTTGGACTAAATTATTATAAATATTATCCTAATAGAAGTATAAAAGCCGCCTAAAATAATTCAGAATGAGTGTTTAGATAAGTCTCTTCCATTGGTTGCCAAACTCTTAGGTTTAGACTTTGACTTTATTTTTATGAAATAGAAATATCTATCTAGTCAGGGTCAGAGTGATAGTATAGTAGGTAAGGTGTTTGCCTTGTGCCAGGCTTACTCTAGTTTGATCTCTGACATTCCATAGAGTCCTCTGAACCCCACCAGGAATGATCCCTGAGTGCAGAGCCAGGAGTAGGCACTGAGCACAACCAGGTGTGGCTCCAAGTCCAACTAAAAACAACAACAAATAATATCTAGTTAAATATCTAAGCCAATATTTAATAGTTTTATCTAAACCAAGTCAGTAAAGTGTGATTATTTATTTTAATTTATTGTAAATATGTAGAATTTAAAAGTACCTACGTATTTAGTTCCAAGATGTAAAATCCAGAATGTTACCAGGACATTAAGAGGTCTTCTCATTCAAGGTCACTTAGAGCTAATAAACCTTCGCCCTCGCTAGGCATAACACTATCTTTCTGGGGTTGGAAACCACACCTGGCCATGCTCAGTACTTACCCCTGGCTTTATACTTAGAAATTACTCCTGGTGTAAGCCTGGGACCATATGGGATTTTCTGTGTGTAAGGCAAGCTCTTTACCTGTTGTACTATTGCTCTGGGCCCATAAGCAATATGTTAACCAACATGACTGTCAGTAACACAGACTTGTTTGCTTTTAATATGTCATCTAAATCCTTAATTTTTCTTAATTTTTAAATTTTATTTTGAATGTGAAGTTGATGTTTTACTTTCATTGCTGTTATTTACTTGTGCAGACATATGGTCATTTGTTAGTTTTTCTGTTAAGGAGCACTCTGGGTTTTGTACAATGTTTCTATGAAAATTTTATTAAATATATTTTAGTGAACACATTTGCATATTTTGAGTTTAAATTGATGAATGGAATTGCTAGCAAATAAGTATACATATTAAACTTTAGTTGTGAATATATTCTCAAATTGGTGTTGCTACTTATGGTATATATAAAATTTATGGTATAAGTTTTAATTTTTCTACATTCTTTCAAGTACATTACATTTTTATCTTAAAATTTTCCTATTTAGGGCTGGAGCTCTAGTGCAGCAGTAGGGCATTTGCCTTGCACATAACTGACCCAGGACGAACCTCAGTTCGATGCCCAGCATCCCAGAAGTCCCCTGAGCCAGGAACAATTTCTGAGCACATAGCCAGGAGTAACCCCTGAGCATCACAGGGTGTGGCTCAAAAACAAACAAACAAACAAACAAAATTCTATTTAACTGTCTTGGAAAGTGTGAAGGTGTACTAAATGGTGATTTAAATTTTCATTTCTGAGTGACAACATGATATCAAGCATATATTTTATATTTGCTATATAACTATCTACTGTTGCATTGGTATATCTTTTTTGAGATTTGCATTCAAGTTTTTCTGAATTGCTGTTAATTAGTAAAAGATTATTATGTATGTTTGATGTTTTTGTACATGTGTATGTACAAATGTATATATGTACATATATATGTACACACACATATATGAAATCTCTCTGGAGGGACTGGAGAGATAATACAACAGGTAGGAAGCTAGTCTAACAGTCAGCTGATCTTGGTTAAATGCCTTCTAGTTCACATGGTTCCCTGAGCAACACCAAAAGAAAATCCTGAGAACAGAGCCAAAAATAATCTCAGAGCCTTGCTGAGTATGACCAAAAAACTAAAATAATAAAATAAAATAAACTCTATGTGAAACAAAAATTTATATATATAAAAATCTGTTATAATATTTAAGATTATATAATGTATTATATGCAATATAGTTGGTATATAATCTATTATATGCTATATGATATGTAGCTTTATTAATATATATTATGCATGTATATACTTATATTAGTAGCATAATAATATAATATAATGTGCTGATATGTAGTATGTTAGAGAAAATAGAAGAGAAAGAAAGAGGAAAAGGGAATTAGAAATAAAAAAAAAGAAAATAAGGACTGAAATATTCCAATGTCGGGGCCGGAGAGATAGCACAAAGGTAGGGCATTTTCCTTGCACGCAGCCGATCAAGGACAGATGGTGGTTTAAATCCCGGCATCCCTTATGGTTCTCCGTGCTGCTAGTAGCAATTTCTGAGTGCAGAGTCAGGAGTAACCCCTGAGTGCCTCCGGGTGTGACCCCCCAAAGAAAACCCCCCACAGACTTTAAATATTCCAATGTTACATAACAAATACCTCAATATGACTATTCTTTTGCTTTGCTTTGCTTTGTTTTGTGACCAGTGCTAGGTGTAATCACCCCTTGCTGGTTTCAGGGGCAATAAGAGCTGTAAGGGATTGAACTGGGTTTGCAGTGTTTAAGTCAAGCACCTTACCCTCTGCAGCCTTTCTCTGGCCCCAACTATTCCTTCATTTTTGTACTCACTGCATGGGTTGTCTCAGGAAATAGTGAGAGAATCGACCTCCTGGCTATTTTCAAAATAAGATATGCTCTTTGAGATTAAGACTCATTTCTTTTTTAGTCCAATGATAAAAAAATATCATCTGGAAATGATTTTCCAGGAGAACCCTAAGCAATCTAGTAGGAAAATTCAGATAGCAATAGAATTTTAGACATAAATAGGGCTGAGTTCAATATATTGTGAACACTTTCCACTCTTAAGAAAACCAAGAATTAAATGAGAGCAACTTTTACAAGACTTGAGTTTCAATGCTCTAACATCAAGCGATATTAAATCTCAATTTTGGAGGGTTTAGAAGCAGCAAGTCACCACTTGCTCTTTTCATGGTAAGATTCTCGACATTTTTTATAGAACTTGTCATGATGTGTGTCCCAATTGCTGTCACACGGGCTGCTATATGTCTTGCTAAATGTAGGTTTGAATTAAAAATCTTCAGGCATTTATTGGAAAGTAGTTTAGATATAGCTGAGGGGACTGTGGGAAAGATAAATGACTTCACGTTCTTCCTATTAAGAACTGACCAGAAACAAGCCCAGGGACTGCATTCTGTTTAGGCTAAGAAAAGAAGACTGATAGTTTAATTAGTTTAAAATACAGTTGTTAAGTGACAAGTCCTGTGTTCCAGCTACCTAGTAAGATGTCATTATATATTTTAAAATAAATATACTCCTCTCACTTTTAAAGAAGAGCATTTTTATTCAGAAATAGAAAACTTCTTTTAAGAACCTATTTGCTGCTGATTTTTTTAATCCTCGTAATAGACTTTCTTTTTCTTAAGTAAACTTGTTGATATCCTAAATTGTGGTAGAAAGCAGAAAAGCCAATTTTCCATCTTCATTAACTGACTCATTTTGTGCCTCCTTATTAAAGGGGGTATGTTTGTGAAAAAGAATGACTAGAAGTGCACTATATTTTTTTTATCAGTCAAATGGGGATCATGAGATTTGGAAAACATGAAGAATAATGAATCTTATAAGTATGGAAATTATTCTTCCTACTTTTATTTAGATAATCTTTTTTTTGTTTTGTTTTGTTTTTGTTTTTTGTTTTTTTGGGCCACTCCTGATGACGCTCAGGAGTTACTCCTGGCTATGTGCTCAGAAGTCGCTCCTGGCTTCCTGGCTTGGGGGACTGTTGTGTGATTGTTGTAATAATGTTTTTGCCTGTCATCCCACCTGGATCTTCCAGGTGGGGGTGGTTAAGGAAATAAATAAATAGCTTGTTGGGGAGGCATAGGGAGCTCTTTTGCCAGAACTGACTGCTGGTTCGGTTTGCTTTTTGGAGCTGGCTGCAACTGACAAAAGACTCCTTTGCTGAACCTTTGGTCCCCTAATCTTTTGCATTCGTTGATTATTCACGTCGGATATTATTATTATCAAAGTCTCCCCCAAAAGGGGGGATGGAAGAATGGGATTCAATTTATCTTTTTGGGAATCATTCTTTGACTTGGAGACCATCAATAAGGGGTTTGACCTCCCACCACAGGGGACCATATGGGATACCGGGGGATAGAACCGCGGTTAGTCCTAGGCTAATGCTGGCAAGACAGACACCTTACTTCTAGCACCACCACACCGGTCCCTATTTAGATAATCTTATTCCTCTTTCAGTTTTGTTATAAAAATACAATAAACTCTGTTCATAATTTTTATTGGAGGATATTCAGGGTACTATTTATAGCCTTATATAGAGTGAATTATAATTGGTCGTTTTGTGGAAGAGTAGTTCTCAAAGACAAAAAAGTAAAAACAACCCCAAGCTCCAACATATTTACAATACAAACCAAAGAAATTTCAAAACACGTTCAAGAGATCTACAGATCTTTGAAGTCTCTTCATATACCCTCCCAATAAGAAACACTAAAATAAAGACACATTTCTATGAATTTTGAGACATAGTTCAAAGCCAATGTAAAGACACATATTGAAGACATGCTTTCCATACATCTTATTTACCAGACCTTTTTCTTTTTTTTTCTTTTTGGTTTCTGGGTCACACCCGGCAGCAGCGCTCAGGGGTTCCTCCTGGCTCTACACTCAGAAACCACTCCTGGTAGGCTTGGGGGACCATATGGGATTCTAGGATTCGAACCACTGTCCTTCTGCATGCAAGGCAAATGCACTACCTCCATGCTATCTCTCGGGCTCCTTGCCAGACCTTTTCTAACATCAGATATTAGAAGTTAATTGATCAGTATCAGTAGTTACTTTACACATCAACTATCTTTTAAAAGGAATAATTTGGGAGTGGGTAGAAACTAGCAAAACTAAAATTTTAGGAAAAGCCTGGAGAAAAAATAGAAAAATGTAGATTTATAGTCAAGGAAGTAAAATGAACAGAACTCAATTTGCAGCTACTGAGATAAAGTGAGAATAATGAGCTGTGTGAAAGGACACTATTTAAGAGAAGTTTACAAAGATTATGAAAGTAGCTTTGAGACAAGATCCTTTATCTGAGATGTTTTTCACTGCTCCCTCACAACAAGATATTTAGCTCCAGTTGGTATACTTCTAGAAACCAACAGCAATACATCTGGGGATGTATTACAGAATTAAAAGCCATTGCCTCCAATAGCTTATCAAGTGAATACAAATGTGTAAATAATTATGGAAAACTAGTGGTAGTCAAATTATCAGGAGTATTTTAAAGGTTGAGACATCAGACATGAAGGCTTGAAAAGGTCATTATAAAGTATCATAGAAGTGTTAGTTTTTTAAATGGTAGAATATAGGGGATAAAGACTTGTAAATCTGTACTGATATATAATCTAACTATTGGTAAGTATAGCAGCTGTCTTTTCTGATCCTTTTTTGCACATAAATGCAACTTAAGTTCCAATTGATAATTAAAAATTTTAATGGGTGAGGAAGTTTTTATTTATTAACATCCAAAATGTGCAATTGACTCATTCTTTTTATAATAGTCAAATACTCATAGCAATTTCTTTTTTGTTTGTGTGTGGGTCATAGATAATGTATTTTTAGGGAACACTACTGTAAATGCTTATAGAACTATATGGAGTACAGGTACCAAACTCCAGTCAACCATGTATAAGTCAAGCGAACCACCTGCTGTACTATTGCTCTGGCCCATCTCTGCAATTTCTCTCTATGCTTTTGCTGCAAAGTTTTGAATGTTATTATAAGAGCATGACATTTGACAGAAATCACTGTAGAATAGGGATTTTATATTTTAGCCACTTAGATTATTTTTGATAAAATCTTGTTTCAATCATAACGAAAGACACTATCCCAGGCTCCATCCGAGGTTCAGCACAAGGACCAAGACCACCAACCACAGAAGACAGATTAAAATAACATTGAGGAAATAGAACTTCTAGAATAACAAAGACTTCATTATAAGTTCCACTCCTTGACCTGTGCAAGACCAAGATCTCTAGATATAAAGGTCTGATTTTATCATCCAGATCAGAGCAGAAATCTTTCATACACTACAAAAGCACCATGTGGAGAGTAAATGAACTTGAACGGAGTCTAGAGTTAATCCCATGAGAATATACTCCAAGGGTGGAGAAACCCTGTATCTCTTAGGCCAAGGAGATTCCTTTTCGAATGACCCCAATATTTACTGTGCCTATGCAGGAGGGGAAAAAAAAAGAAAGAGACAAAAAGCACAAAATAATTTTTGTAAATCTAGTTTTTGTTGATTTCTTTGTTTTGGTGTGGATATTGAAGTAGTTGTTCACTTTATTTATATATTTACTTTTTCTTACTTCTTTTCTCTTTTTCTACCTTTTTGCGCTCTGTCATGCTTTTTTTTATCTCAAGACCATGGCAATTATGTGGTGCATATCTTTATTGCTGCAGTGTTCACTGGATATTTTATTTGATACTTCTTTTTGAACTGTTGTGGTGTTTCACCCTTTTTCCCCTTCGTCTCTCAAACCGAGGATGAGAGCCTCTAGGACTCTGTGCATTGTAGGTGTAGTTGATTTTTACCCCATTTTATTACTTTTCTCTTCCTCAAACAAAACCACATAACTTGAACTATGTAGTCCTGCCTCCCAATTAGAAGGGCAGTAATGGAGGCACCAAGACCAAACAGTTATAAGATCACTAAGCAGTAAACTAGACACAGAGGGGACTACTCATTCTAGCAACCCCTGGGGTGAGGGTGGAGGATATGGGAGGCAGGATGGGAATGGAGGTGGAGGGAGGACAATTCAGTGATGAGAATTCCCTGATTCAATGTTAAAATGTACCTGGAATATTACTGTGAACGATATGTAAGCCACTATGATTAAAATAAAAATTATATTAAAATACCTTGTTTCAAGATATAAAAATTCCTTCCTCTCTAATCATCCAACTTTGGAGGTTGGCAAGGTATTTCAGAGGGTAAGAGCCTTTAAATTATTTATGTTTTTATTTTTGGATGAATGGTTACTTCTGCAGCTGTGCTTGGAGGCTTGCAAGAAGCTTGCATGAGATGAACCTATGTTGGAACCTTGACTTTGCATATGCCCCTTTCAGTGATCGCTGAACACAGAGCCAGGAATAGGCTCTGATTACAGACAAGTGTGGCTAAACAATTTTAAATAATTTTAAATAATCCTAACTTAACAAGAAACATGAGCTCTCTGCAATAATTTTGAGACGTTATAGGTTGAAAGATACTACATAATAGCTATCTGTAGCTCTGGCTCTATAGCCCACTATGGGAAACATATGTTTATATGTTGAGATTTTACACAAATTTCAAGAGCTGCTGTCTATTGTGAGAAGTAAAATGAAATGTTGAAAAAGACTGCTGCTGTCTTCCTGGGTAACTATGCTATCCACAGGTAACAGAGTAGCTTTGACAAAAGAGCATATTATCTGCCTGTGTTATCTCTAAGGAAGTAATCCTATGATTTGAAGGCTACTCTCCAGGGGATTTTGCTTTAATTGTTACCTGCCATTCATAACAGGCTTTGAGATGGCTGAGTTTTAGATTCTGCCTTCCTCACAAAGCAGTGAGGTGGCATGGAAAAAGTACATCATCATCATCATTATTTTTTTTTTGCCATAAACTTGATGCTTCTTCATGAAATATCTCAACTCTAACATTCAGTCTCCTTGCCTATAAAATAGGGATAATAATAGCTCTTACTTCGAAAAGTCATCAGTGATGATTCCATAAAATAGTTCTGTACCTATTTGCACTAGAAAATCAATCGAAGTCAGCTTTTACTCTCATTTCTTATTAATATCATGTAGTCATTTATCCTGTAGGCAGGGTTCATGGTCCCGGCTATGTACTAGCAAAAGGAAGAGAAGGAGAGCGATGCTAAGTGATTGATACTTCCTCCTCTCAAGACTTTGACAGCCTTTAAGGAGATAAGACACACAGAAAAAGCAACCTTATTAAAAATGAAGCCATGGTTGCCTTAAGAGGGGATATTGGGGCTGTGATTTAGTTGAGACTATTTTTATCTTGGGGTAGACAGTGTGTAGGAAAACCTGAATAGCTGGTTTGGGCAACATTTTATTAAAACTGAATCTGGAAGAATGCACCTGACTTAGAAACCTGAGCTATGAAGCACTCAATTCCAGAAGGAATGCCATAGTTGTGAGAAGACATTTGGAAAGTGAGGTACAAATGGCTGGAATTAAGTTTGCTTGGGAAGATCCATATGCCATTTGTTAGCTGACTGGTCAAAAAGGATAGTGCAGGTCAAAGAAATTTTTTTGTATACATTTAGATGGCAATAAGTATTTTTAAAAGAGAAAAGATTAAAGTAGTGCTTTAAACAAGACTAGTTTTCTTTAATATATAAGTTGAATAAGGAAAAAAAGATAAAGAGTCTTAGATTTCAAACAGAAAATCATTGTTCTCTAGACAACTTTAGAAGTGGGAATGGACTAGCCCAGTAGAAAAAGTTCATAATAGTAAACATGGAATTATTTGAAGACAGTATCAAGTGCAAAGAGACTAATAGAATTTTGAACAACAGTAACTGAAATTTTTCTGTTGTTAGAAGAATATAGGGAGAATTTATAAATTATTTAAGAGAAGAAGGGGCCGGGAAGGTGGCACTAGAGGTAAGGTGTCTGCCTTGCAAGCGCTAGCGTAGGAAGGACCACGGTTCGATCCCCCGGCGTCCCATATGGTCCCCCAAGCCAGGGGCGATTTCTGAGCGCATAGCCAGGAGTAACCCCTGAGAGTCAAGCTGGTGTGGCCCAAAAACCAAAACCAACCAACCAAACAAACAAACAAAAAAGATTTTACACAGTGGGATATCTTGGAGTACTATCCAACTTTCTCTAAAATATGATAAAACTTCAGATATTAGCTATTGAAATATGTACTAGAAAGGAGGTGATTGTTCAAAAAACTTACACAAAGCTCAGGTAAGAATTTTTGTCTTTAATAGGACATAGTTTTCTTACATGTAATAATTTAATGTAAACAATAATTTGATCAAGATTTAACCTTCTATTTTTAAACAAATTGCCCTTTGAAAGACCTATTTAGTTTTATAAGAATGTTCAGAAAAAAAGATATTATGAATCTCATATTGATACTATCAATATTAACTTTTAATAGTTGGAGTAAACTCTCCAAAGATTAGAAACCTAGTCCTTTGATTCAGTCATTTGAGTACTGTATATGCTTATGTATTTTATTTATTTATTTATTTAAATACAATGGTTACAAAATTGCTCATAATGCAATTGTTATTTTTATTTTCCACAGATAAAGTTGTTCATGATTTCATGTACAATGTGCAACAAACTTCATCAGTGCACATTTCCCATGTGCCTATGCCAACAATTTCCTTCTCATCCTCCCCAATGCCCTCTCCCCTTCTTGTCTCTGGGGCATAAGTTTTTCTTCTCTCTTTCTCTTTTTCCCTTTTAGGCACATTGGTTTTCAGTATAGTACACATTTCTCATCACCAGTGTTCCCAATCTGCATTCCACCCACCCTCCCCCCTGCCTGCTGATGGAGCAGGCATTTTACCTTTCTCTCTCTCTCACTCTCTCTTTTATCTTTTATGACACTGTGGTTTGTACTATTGTTAATGAAAGGGTACCATGCATGTCACTATATCTCCTTTATGCACCCACCTCTTGTCCAGAGTGATAAATTTCAAATATCATTGTCATAGTAGACCATTCTCTACTCTAACTGCACTCACTGCCCTTTGTGGAAAGCTTCTGATCCTCATCTCTATTGTCCCTGAATATTACCATACTGTCTTATTTTTTTTATATCCCACAAATGAGTGAGATTATTCTATGCCTATCCTTCTCTCTCTGACTCATATCTCTCAGCATAATAATCTTAGTCCATCCATTTATAAGTAATCTTCATTACTTCATCTTTCTTAATGGCTGCAAAATATTTCACAGGTAGATTAGCATAGTTTTTTAACCACTCATCTGTTGTCAGGAACCTCAGTTGTTTCCAGAGTTTGGCTCTTGTAAATTGTGTAGAGATGAGCATAGGAATGCAGAGGGTATTTTTTTTTTCTATTGTGTTTTTGTGTTTCTAGGGTATATCCATAGGAGTAGTATTGCTGGGTTATATAGAAGACCAACTTCCCATTTTTTGAGGAATAACTAAATTCCAGAAAGGCTGGACTTTACCACCAATAGTGAATGAGAAACTCTTTCTCCTCAGATATGCTCATATTTTGTTTTTGGGCCACACCCAGTGGTGTTCAGATTACTCCTGGCTCTGCACTCAGAAATCACTCCTGGCAGGCTTGAGGGACCATAAGGGATGCCGGGATTCAAACCACTGTTCATCCTGGATTGGCTGTGTGCAAGGCAAAAGCCCTACTGTTTGCTATCTCTCTGCCTCCCCTTTTGATCATATTTTAATAAAAATTTTGTACATTTTTTATACTTTAATATTATCAAATAGAGGATGAAAATATCATTGGTAGCTCCTTTTGCTCCTCAAAAATACAATTCAAAGATAAATAATAAATTAGTTTTATGTGCCTTGTATACTATAATAAATATTTAAAAAAATGGGAAAAATTTAAAATTTTAAAAATTTGTCCCTGGGATTCTTTATTTTAAAACATAAATTGCTTTACTTAATCACTGTGATTACAAAATTGTTCATTGTTGGGTTTCAGTTATAGAATGTACACCAACTTTTACCAGTGCACCCTTCCATCACTGATGTCTCCTGTTCCCTCTGCTTCCCCAGCTCCCCCAGCTCCATCATCACCCCCACCAGTTTCTGGGACAAGCAATTTGCTTCTCTCTCTCCCCCACCCTTTCTTTCCTTTTTGACACTGTGGTTTGCACTATTGTTAATGAAGGAGTACTTTGCATGTCAATCTCTTCCCTTTCAGTACTGAGTTCTTGTCCAGAGTGATCAGTTCCAATTATCATTGTCCTAGTAGATCCTTCTCTACTCTAACTGATCTCTCAGTTCTTTGTGGCAAGCTTCCAACCCTGGGCTGAATCTCCTGATCTTTATATTGTCTCAGAAAATTATTACCATATATATCTTATTTGTATTAAATCCCCCAAATGAGTGAGATTATGCTATGTCTATTCCTTTCCCCCTGGCTAATGAAATTAGCATTATGATCTCTATATATCCTTGTATATAGTGCTGCAATTAACATAGGGGTACAGAGGGCATGTTCCTGAGATATATCTCTAGGTGTGGTATTGCTGGATCATATTAGAGCTCAATTTCTAGTTTTTTGAGGAATATTCATATTGTTTTTCTAAACAGTGGACCATTCTGCATTTCTACCAGCAGTGAATGAGTCCTTTTTCCCCCACATCACTGACTGTTCTTGTTCTTTGTGACATGTGCCAATCTCTGTGGTGTGAGGTGATATCTCATTGTTGATTAGTGATGTGGAGCAATTTTTCATGTGTCTATTGCCCATATGTATTTCTTCTTTGATGAAATATTTGTTCATTTCTTTTCCCATTTTTGATGGGTTTAGATTATTTTTTCTTGCAAAGTTCCATCAATGCCTTGTATACCTTAGACATTAAACCCTTATCTGATGGGTATTGCTTGAGTAATTTCTCCTATTATGTTGGTAGACTTTGTATCCAAGTCAATGTTTCTTTTGAAGTACAGAAGCTTCTAATTTTAATGCAGTCCATTTGTTTATCTTTGCTTCCACTTGCTTGGCTAGTGAAGTTCCATCTATGACGATGCCTTTAGCTTCAATGTCATGGAGTGTTCTGCCTAATTTTTCTCTATGTACTTTATGATTTCAGGTCTGATAACAAGGTCTTTAACCATTTTTATTTGACCTTTTTACATGGTATGAAAGAGAGGTTTGAGTTCGCGCTTTATTTTTTTTCAAGCAGTTGACAAGTTTTCCCAGCACCATTTGAAGAGGATTTGCTTGCTCCACTTTGCATTTCTTGCTCCATTATAAAAAAAAAATTGTTTGTAAATCTCTGGGTTCATCTCTATATTCAAGCCTATTCCACTGATCTGAGGGTTTTTCTTTATTACAATACCTTGCTGTTTTAATGACCAATGCTTTATAGTACAGTTTTGGAAAGTAATTCTTTCCACACTATTTTGCTAAGGAATGTTTTAGCTAGTTTAAACCTTTATTTCTCTCTATAATTTTTTCTTTCTGAATCTGATATCTAATATCTAATCCAGTTCTTGAAAAATGTCATGGATATTTTTATAGGGGTTGCATTAAATCTGTACAATGTTTTGGAAATTATTGCCATTTTAATATAGTGTTCTCTCAAGTCTCCCAAACATTTTGCAGGGTATTTTCTAGTGTCCTCTTTGATTTCTTTAAGCAGTGTTTTGTTGTTTTCTTTGTATTGTTCTTTCACCTTTTTAGTTAAGTTGACTCCAAAGTACTTGGTTTTGAGTCACAATTGAGAATGAGATTTTTAAAAAATAACGTTTTCTTCTCTTTAGCTACCTGTCTATGGAAAAGCCATGGATTTTTGCATATTAAATTTTTAGTTTTCCACTTCACTAAACAAGTCTAATGTTTCTTGAAGCTTTTTTGTGATGTCTTTAGGATATTTTGGATAGAGTGTCATGTCATCTTCAAACAAAGAGAGCTTCAGTTCTTCCTTTCCTATGTGCATGCTCCTGATGCCTTTTTTTTTTGCCTTATTTTCTAGGGCAAGTACTTTCAGTACTAAATTGAATAGAAGTGGTGAGAGGATGCATCCTTGCCTTGTGCTAGAGCTTAGTGGAAGGCTTTAATTTTTCTCCATTAAGTATAATGCTTGCAATGTGTTTGTGATAAATGATTGACAATTTTTTTGTTGGGGGGCACACATGATGATACTAGGGGTTACTCCTGGTTATGCTCTCAGAAATCGCTCCTGGTTTGGGGGACCATATGCGATGCTGGAGATCTAACCGAGGTCCATCCTGGCTCAACCGTGTGCAAGGCAAATGCCATACCACTGTGCTATCTATCACTCTGGCCCCAATGATCGACAATATTGAGGAGAGTTGCTTCAATTCCCATGTGTTGAGAGTTTTTATCATGAATGGGTCCTGGATCTCCTGGATCTTGTCAAATAGTTTCTCAGCATCTATTGGTATGATCATATGGTTTTGTCTTTTATTTAATTTACATGGTATATTTTATTTATTGACTTGTATATTTTAAACCATCCTTGCATCCCTGAAATGAATCCTATATTGTTATGGTGTATTATGGTTCTTGAAGAGTTGTTGAACTCTATTTGCTAGTAGGTTCTCTTGTTTTGTGACATAGAGATTCTCAAAGTAATCTCTAAGTACCCTTTGAGTTTCTATAGTATTTATAGTGACCTCCCCCTTTTCATTTCTGTTTCGGCTTATTAATTCTCTCTCCCTTTCTTTGTAAGTTTTTTAATTGTTTATTAATCTTTTTAATTTTTTCTAAGAAACAACTCTTGATTTCATTGATCTTTTAGATTTTTTCTTGAGTGTCCAGTTCATTAATTTCTAATCTAAGTTTTATTAGTTCCTTCCACCTGCCTACTTTCAGCTCATTTTGTTGCTCTTTTTCCAATTTCTTTTTTTTTTTTTTTTTTTTTTGGCTTTTGGGCCACACCCGGTAACGCTCAGGGGTTACTCCTGGCTATGCGCTCAGAAGTCGCTCCTGGCTTGGGGGACCATATGGGACGCCTGGGGATTGAACCGCGGTCCGTCTCCTAGGCTAGCGCAGGTAAGGCAGGCACCTTACCTCCAGCGCCACCGCCCGGCCC
Organism: Suncus etruscus; assembly: GCF_024139225.1. Taxonomy (NCBI): domain Eukaryota; kingdom Metazoa; phylum Chordata; class Mammalia; order Eulipotyphla; family Soricidae; genus Suncus; species Suncus etruscus. The sequence continues at coordinate 53,574,040 of NC_064861.1, forward strand.
CGCTTTTTCCAATTTCTTAAGTTGTGCCATTTAGTTATTTATGAAGGTCTTTTATTCCTTTCTGATGAATACTTGTAAAGTTACAATTTTTCCTCTTAATACCACTTTTGCCGTGTTCCACCAATTCTCATTATGCTTCTTATTATATAAATATGGTGGAATAATGAAATAGTTTCTGTAAACTGAGCTGGTTAATGTAAAATAAATCTCATGTAATCATAAACCAAGGGATCCATTGGATTCTCTCCTGGTGATGCTTCAGAATTACTCACAAATTGGTACTCAAGGTTGTTTTATGATGGTCCTCGGTTGGGGATGTAGTGTTGGGAATTGAACTTGAACTCCTGTATGTAAACCATGGCTCTTATCCGAATGAGCTATTTCTCTGGTCCCAGATGAATTAAGATATTGAGTCAGTGCCAAAGTACAATAAGGGTATCTGAAGCCTATGGAGGAAGCATGACAGTGATGCACAACCTTTAACTGGAACATGTGAAAAACTTTATGAATATGTACCATCTGGATGGATGCAATCCAACAGATTTATGGAAAAGGAAGGACAGGAAATAGTTTACGGTAGTATAAGTGTAGGATTTAAAAAAAATCAACTTGGGAACTATTACTTGCCTTTGCTAATGGCATATATTATCTAGGGGCAGGAAACAGACACTTAAAGAGGGAATCCATCACCCCCTAACATTTTTTGGTTTTAGATAATTGTGTACCAGAATAGGCTCAGCTAATACATTTTTACATATAAATAATAAACTTTCAAGGCAACTACATTCACTGGTAATAATTATCTCTTTCTCCAGAGATGTCATCCTAATGTATGGGAGGCTAATTTACTTGCAGAATCATTCCAGAATTCTGTCTGTTATGCTTTGTTATCTTCCTGCTGTATGTTTTAATGGGGCAACTCCATCCCTTTTGTTCTAGCACTTTGTAAAAATTACAAACTAAGGGAGAATCCTTGGGTGCCTAGAAAGATAGTTCTCATACTGACTTGCTCACTTGAGGTAGTAGTTTAGCAAACCAGTTATTTCTAATTCCAATGAGCCTTTTTCCAAACTGTTATTCTTTGGACAATAGCCAATGGAAAGAAATGGGAAAATGTGATATAACAGTGCCTGCAGGCCAGGAATCTGGTCCGTGAGACATATTGTTATTTACAGAGTTGCTAGGAAAGTTGGCTGGTGATGCAACTCTCTCTATATATGGGAGCCAGTCTCTCATTGTCTGGCTAGTCAGTGCACTTTGTCTGTGGACATGGATGATAATTTGGCTGTAAGCAAGGCACTGTTAATCATTAACTTTGTGACATCTTTCCACAATTACATTTCTAGAATCTGGATAATCACATTATTTTATGTGTTAGTTTATTTTTCTTACTGTTGGTTATTAAATAAATAAAGTTATTTTAACATTGATTTACTAAGTTGTTCCGAATACAATTTTTTAGACACTAGGTGTTCAAACACCAATCTCACTACTAGTGTGACCTTCCCTTCACTAGTGTCCCCAGTTTTTCTCCCACCATCCTAATCTGCCTCCTTGTAGAAACAAACAAATTTATTTCATTTTGTTTATTACAACACAAAGGCAAATGGAATTATCAAAATAGATCAATAAGGGTCAAATTGTTAAAAATGTTGTATTTCTCAATGGTATTACAGAAGTAATTTGTAAGAATTTAATGAGTTGTAATTGGTACTTGCTGAACCTTCTGCATTATTATTTAGATTCCCTGAGCTTAATGATCTTCTAGGCATCTTTCCCATCATAATTTTTTGTGATCCTAATTGGGCTGATGCTACTATGATATTTGGTGGCTGCTTGGTCTGGGACCTATAGATCTGGAACAAATTTGGTAGCTTGGCAGCTTGATATGGTTAAATTGTCAATCCTTTCTGTTGAGGGTTTCAGGAATGACTCTGGGCTGCTGGGCATTCAGGCAAAAGGGGAATCTGTTGCTGCTAATTCCCAGAGGCCCCAGAGATTTTAATGTGGATTATAGTACCTAGGAAGAGTTGATAGTTTTTATCTTTCTTTTTGTAAATAAAATTATTTTTAATTTGGTTTAATTTGTGTTCATCATATCATATTTTATTATATTTTAGTATTGCTTTATCAAAGTGACCACTGTAGACTTCCAATTGTAAAATATGCAAAGATAACTTACTAGTAAAAGTAATAGCCACAGACTATCTTGATTATCTTGCTCTTCCAAATTCAAGAAAATAAGAATTATTTTATATGTTCTTCTCTCATGAAAAACTCTAGATATGACCAAGGACATGTCAAAAACCAGATATGTCTTTTCTGTACATGCAGATAGTGAATAATATGGCCATCAGCTAAAATTGAATCTCAGTCCTACAATAACCATCTGTGGGACAATGGACACATTTTTAACATCAGTTGCCTCTTCTTTACAGTATGGAAGATAATTTGCCCCTCTCAATATTCTTATGAAGATTAAATGAGATGACATAAGTACTATAACAGTACATTATAATAAATAACTTATTTATTATCTTATAAATTATAATTTACTTTCTCTATAATATTCGCCTCTCTGTATGATGTTTCTATTTATTTTACATCTTGTAACCTGGCAACTAAGAGCTTACTCATATGGACAGTAGAATAAAATATCACAATTTGGCCAGTTCTGAATATGTAGTTTCCAAACCTATTAGACATTTAGTGAGAAAACTAAAGGCCACCTAGAGGGATTTTAAAGCAATAGTACGTTTTGGCACCTGTAATAACTGTTGGAGCAATAGATGTCAAACTTTGTTTTGACCATCAGCAAGACTCTGCTATTTCCCAGTGGGGAACACATAATATGCAAACCACCAATCATTCACTACTTTCCCTTCTATTATGCATGAGAAGTTTAGAGTTGGCAAACTAAAAACAAAGCCATCCTACTAGTCCTATTTCAGAGTTGAAAGAAAAATTTAAATTATATACATAACATTTGTATATAAAACTTATATTATTATTTAGAAAATTATTTCCCAATTTCCTTTTTCCCATTCCTCCTCTATTTCCTGATTTCTAAATAATGCTAATCTTTGTTTGTTTTTGTTTTTGTTTTTGTGTCACACCCAGCAGGGCTCAGGGGTTACTCCTGGCTCTACGCTCAGAAATCGCTCCTGGCAGTCTTGGGATACCATATGCCGGGACTCGAATCACTGTCCTTCTTCATGCAAGGCAAATGCCTTACCTTCAAGCTATCTCTCCGGCCCCTAATCTTAATAATGGTAAACCTCTATTACAATTCTGTATCAGGAATTTGATGTTCTTATTCTCACCACAAACATGTCAAGTTGTTACTATTACAATAATAGTTCCAGATAATACTCAGAGGCCATGGCTAGCAAAATAAAACCAGCAATATACTGCTAGCAAGGCTAACAAGGTCAATGCTAGGGCCTTATGATGATGTTGCTCAGGCCCAGAGATGCTATTACTCTCAGAACTATCCCAGAGGAGTTTGGAAGTTACAAATGACTCACATGAGTGTTTAGGGAGGCATGCAAGTGCTGGAGTTTGAACTTGGGCATGGAGCAAGGCAAGAGGTCCTGATTCTGACCTATCTCCCTTGTATTTGTTTGTGATTTTTATATATAAAGAAAGTAGGATATAGAGTGACTGACATAATTATCTCTGTAAGTAGTCGAATTGGGCTTTGTATCAAGAATTTGTTTCTACTCAGGAGGGTGTGAAAAGAGTCAGGCTTCAAGTCTAAAGGAAATTTTATTTAGGCCTACACCTGAAAGTGCTCAGGGGTTACCCCAACTCTGTGCTCAGGGGTATCTCTTATTGCTAAAAGCAGCTTAGACAGACTCTTTAAGAATCCTGAGGGAAAACACTCTCTGAAATTTAGTTATTTTTTCTTTGGTTTAAATGCTTGTTTTGACTTTGGAGAACCATAAAGCATTTTGACTCTCCTTTACAGACAACTCATCATAGGTCAAATGTAGAGTGTGGGACAGAAAGACACATAGGCTTTCAGAAATGCACTGAGTCCCTATTCTTTTTTTATGAGAATTGAGATGCTGTAGAAGCATATAGGAAAAAATTACACCTGTTCAGTTTCTTGAGGAGTTTTAAAGAAAATGTTAAGATCTCCAGTTTTCTCAGCAATTCAAATCTCATTTCCTAGAGAACAAGTATTGTTTACATTTTCTGTACTCACAGCCCGAGCCAATGTGGTTCATCCACCTTTCTCCCTTTCTCAACTTCTGTGCTTAGAAAAATTCATGCAGTCAGGGTTTATTGAGCAAGAAATAGAGCGCTTGCTGCCCCTTTTGAATAAAGAACTTCTTAAGGTCTAAATTGTTTTATTATGGAAATAATACATGCACACAGAAATAAATAAATAGAACTGAGCTGCAAAGGAAAAGCTTAGTTCTACACTCTAAATCTGGTTTTTCTTTTCACTAATAACTAATGATACATTTTTGTTAAAAATAATAGACTTAATATTTATTGATTCTATTCTGTGCATACACTTAGAAACATGACTTTTTACACAAATATGTTTGTATTTGAGATATTTTATACTTTGTTTCTCATAAAGTGTTTCTGAAAGGCAAATTTCCATGGAAAGAGTAAAACCAACTATATCAATTTTTCCTTTTCTATTCAATGCAGGAAGCAAGATAGGAAAATAAACAAAATGAGTCACCTCTACTGAGAATAATGAAGAACTAGAGTAAAAATTGTGATTAATATTCTTTTAAATTTGAAATTGAAGAGCAAAAATAGAAGTTTCAAATGGGGCACATCAACCCACATCTCAGAAACTATGAAAACATTTGTAATCTGACATTTCTCATAAATTGGAATAAAATACACAATGGCAGTGAAAATTTCTCTTGTGGCAAAAGAAAGTATGGTAAATCATTTTGGCAAATTACAGATTCTAACATTATAGTGTACCACAGTGAACAAATGATAAGAGAACTATATTAGATAACTCATAGTCAAACCGTTGAAAGCCAAATATAAACTAAAAGCCTCGAAAGCAGAGGAAAATCAGACATTTTGTGTTTGAGTAGCAATTTGAATAATTTATCAGAGACTATGGGAAGTCAGAAAACTGTGGAACCACATATTATGGTGCTAAAAGAAATAGATATTAAAGCTGAATATTTTAAAATCATGCTACTCTCCTTCAATAAGATGTGAAATAAATTTTTAAATAAGATAAAACTAAGAATTTTTTGGACAGTGAACTTCATTCAAGTCATTGCTTAAAAAATTCTCAAATTGAAGGAAAATTATTTCAGCTGAAATTTGGATCTTCGGGAAGTAACTAGGAGACAAAAAGGCAAATATTAAATTGTACATAATATATATTATATTCATAAAATATTTTATACTACACTTACTGATGCCCCTCTTGGTTTAAAAATATTATGTTAGAGAAATACCTCAATGGGGTCGGAGTTCATGTTTGACTTGTGGGCATTTTAGGTTTGATGCCCAGAATCACTTGGTTTCCTGAGTTATACTTATACTTGAAATAGCTCCTGAGTACACTAGGTGTGATCCCAAACCAAATAACAACAACAAAATCCATCTCAGCACAAAAAAAGTAATTTATAACAAAAAACTTACCATTTTAAGCACATATATGCTTATCTGTATATAAGCATACAGATATAATGATTTATTTGTAAAATAGAGTAGCATAATTTTAAAACAAAGAAAGTCATGATATAGGTATCGAATGATATAAAAGTACTCTTTTACAGAATAATTCAAGAGTATGTAGTGCTGATCATGATGACTATTGTTAATAATACTGTATTGTATGTATGAGAATTTTTATCATAAGAAGAAAGTAGGGGCTGGAGCCATAGCAAAGCAGGTAGGGCAAGAGGTCAGCCTGGTCCCTGGCATCTCATATGGTCCCTTGGACCTGCCAGGAATAACCCCTGAGCATCTCTGGGTTTGGTATCCCCCCCCAAAAGAGGAAAGTATGTATGGCAACAGATTTTATCTAATCTCATAGAATTATTTTATTATATATGCAAATATAAAATATTTGTGCTGTACTCCATAAAATGTTTTATTTAATCAGGCTTTAATTTGGGACCAGAGTGGTAGAACAGCAGGTAGGGTGCTTGCCTTGCATGCTTGATCCCCAGCATCTAATATCAGGATGGTTAATAATCATCAGGAGTGATTCTTCAATACAGAACCAGGAGTAACCCAGAGCACTGTTATGTGTGCACCCTAAAAGAAACAGTCCCAGTTAAAATATATCAGGTATTTTAATAGATTAGAAAAAATACATTAAAAGGCATTATAAATTGATTAAAGAATTATCTTAGAAAGTAGCTTGAGAAAACATGAGTTATTATAATAATATCAGAAAAATTCAACATAAAGGGTTTCAGAAATGATAAAGGACAATTAATGCTTTTAAAAATCAATTCTCAATTTATTAAAAATATGTCTCAATAATAAAAGTGTATGCACATGATAACTGAACTTTGTTATCAATATGGGAAGCAAGTCTTAGAATTAAATATTATTGAATTAAGTAAATTAATTTGATTATATATTTTTCTACTTTATATAATATAAATAATTTAAATATAAAACAATGATATTTTATTATTTTTAAATAAATAATATCTTTATTTAAACACTGTGATTACAAACATGGTTGTTGGGTTTCAGTCATAGAAAGAACACCCATTTCACCAGGGCAACATTCCTATCACCATCTCCCTTCTCCCCACCTTGCCCCCTGCCTGTATTCAAGACAGGCAGTCTATTTCCCTCACTTATTGACATTGTTATGATAGTTCTCAGTGTAGTTATTTCTCTAACTGCACTCACCATTCTTTGTGGTGGGCTTCATATTGTGAGCTGGTCCTTCCAGCCCTCATCTCTGGGAATTATTTCAATATGTCTTTTATTTTTCTTAAAACCCATAGGTGAGTGAGACTACTCTGTGTGTCCCTCTCTCTCCCTCTGACACATTTCACTCAGCATAATAGATTCCATGTACATCCATGTATAGGATAATTTTATGATTTCATCTCTCCTGATGCCTGCATAATATTTCATTGTGTATAATTACCACAGTTTCTTTAGCCGTTCATCTATTGAAGGGCATCTTGGTTATTCAAGAGTCTGTCTATGTTTAAATAATTTCAATATTAATTATGTGCATATTTGCAGAAAATAACTGTCAACAAGTATTAAACTTCAGTTGTTGATATATTGTTGATATACAATGAGAAATGTATTGATAGCTCTTAATTTATCTTAAAAGCATTGAAATAAAGTAAATTAATGTAATGCGAGAGGAATGAAAGCATAAATGCTTTAGTGATAAGGGATGTCTAGTAAGATGTTAGTATTGTATCTAGTTGTTAAGCATATGTATTGAAATGTGTTGAATAGTGTTTCTGCAAAGATCAAGTCAATCTGAGGCCTATAAATGTTTTCTAATTAAGAATAGTTCTCTACTATTCTATTAAGTTAAATATATTTCTACTGATTTGGGGTGGACTATAATGCAATGATTGGTATATTTATAAAAGATTGAACTTTGAAAGCAAATACAGGAAATACTAACTGAAGATTATAACCAGAGAATACCAGAAACCATCAAACATTAAGAGAGTGGCATGGAGTATATTGTTATTTTTCAGTGTCTCCAGAAAAATTAAACCTTCCTGATACCTGAATTTTGGACCTATAATTTTATTATAAACCAGATAATATAGGAAGCCATAAAAAATTAACAAAGCAGCATGGAACTTACTATTATTTTTCAGTGCTTCAAAAAGAAACAAATCTTCCTGATACTTGATTTTGGACTTATAATTTCCATAAATATGAAACAATACAAATATGATATCTTAAACTTCTCAGTTTGTGTCAATTTGTCACAGCAGCCAGAACAGTAAATCAATGCTAACTATAAAATTTGACCTTGTTTCAACTGTAAGTTTTGAAATAGCCCTACACTCCAGTTATCGCCTTTCTCATGGATTGTCAACACAACTCTAAGACATATTGGGAGATATGCAGGTACCTGAAATGTTCATGTTGTACAGGAACCCAGTTCTAATCCTTCAGTCTGGGATTATTTCTGCTAGCCTGGGACCTATAAGGAAAAATATCCATCTGTGTCCCTGAAGGTAACCTAGAAAAACTAATTTGATCTTTGTAAAGTCCTGCTCATTATTCAAAAACACATTTCCTACTAATCCACCAGAAGGCAATTTCCTCCAGTTATTAAGAAATGCCTGAAAACCTTACTCCTGACTAAGGAACCTCTGCATTTCTTTGATTTGGTTTCAATACTTTTTTGGCTAATATTTCCTATTTTGTAATTTTTTAGATGTATCGTCAAAGCCTAAAAGAGAACTATACTCATCCTTGTTATCTGGATCTTGAAGAGATCCCTCATTTTATCATCACCCTACTAAACAGAGACCTAAAAGCATCCCTGTTCATGTAGATAGTATCCATGTCACAAAACAAAAACAAAAACAAAAACAACCTCACAAACATTCCTCATTGTGGGCCTGGCTGAAAAAAGGAAAAAAAGGACAGTGAAAATTCAGCTAGATTAAAATTTGGAAGATAATCTCATAATCATAATTGATCTGATGAGGTTTCTTTCTTAATAAAACCAGCTTAAAGAGGCTGAAGGTGGCATTTACCTCTTTAACTGTGTAATCAGCAATACAAGGCTACATGGATCAGGTGGATATGACACCACTAATATTCTAGTAATTGACTCAGTGGAAATGGGTCTCACTGAATTTCTTGACAAAGAAAGAATTCAAAATAATTTTTTTTCTTTTTGGGCCACACCCAGTGACAGTCAGGGGTTACTCCTGGCTGTATGCTCAGAAATAGTTCCTGGGTTTTGGGATCATATAGGATGCCAGGGATCAAACTGTGGTCTGTCTTAGTTTAGCGCATGCAAGGCAAATGTTCAACTGCTTGTGCCGCTGCTCCAGCCTCCAAAATAATCGTTTTGAAAGAAACTCAATACAATGAAAGAAAACACATACTGACAACTAAAAAACTATACAAAAGCAATGAATAAAAAACAATGAAAGTTAATACTGAAATATAAGCCACAGAAGAACCAAAAAAGGTCAGGATATAACTCAAAACACTGATACACATGCCTTGCAGTATGTGGCCCAGAATTTGATCCTTGACATTGCAGAGCCTTATACCCACCACCAGGTATAGTCCTTGTAGATACCAAATTCTACTAGGCTCAAATAGCCCTGTAATACTGGGTCCTAGATCATGAGTTATGAGTTTTGGCACTGTGGGCCAATTGTTACTAGAAGTGGATACCACCGCCCCCCTCCCAAACTAAATGGAACCTAAAGCTGAAGACCACAGTGACAGACTTAAAAATTAATAGAAAAAAGGCTAAAAAATTTTTTTAAGAGTTTCAAAAGAGGAATTAAATATGAAGAATAATTAATAACTAAAAAGTGAATAATTTACCAGAGTAAAATAGAATTAAAATAAAGGAAATGACTATTATCAAGTAGATAATTATGTATTTTGTCAGGAATATAGAAGAGAAAAAAATAATTTAAGAAGAAACTTATTTAAAGAAATAACATTTGAGACTCTCCCAAACCTTAAAAGGGATATGGACATTCAGTTATAGATATTTAAATAATATGTGGGTGCTTCCAAGGGTTGAATTTGTAATTTCACACTTGCAATGTAGGTTTTTTTCTCATTGACTCATGTCTCAGGCTCCTGAAATTATTTCATAACATGAACAACATAAAAGCAGATATAAAGAGCTACATTAATAGCATAAGATATAGGGGGATAAAAAATACGAGAATAGAGGTTTTGTATGAAATTCTGTTTTTATCATTTTAAAATAGTGTGCTGTTATTTTATCTAAGCTTTCTTTTAATCACAAATAAGTGAAGTGCAGTAAATAAATAAAAGACTAAGATTAGCAGTAATTATATAAAATAGTAAAAAATTAATCAAATTATATAAAAAGCCAGAGAGTAAGGAAAGAATAGATGAACTCTAAAAGCAAAGAGCAAAACATTAATAGATAACCATTACCTAACATTTAATTACTTTAAATGTAAATGAGTTAAGTATTCCAATCAAGAGATATAGCATGGCTGAATAAGTTAAAAATAACAAGGTCTAAAATATAGTACCCATAAGAAATTCAATTTAAGAACATATACAAACTGAAAGTAAAGAGATAGAAAAAATTACTCAATTTAAAAAGAAAACAGAAAGAACATAAATAGCTAAATTTGAATCAGATAAAATAGACTTACTGTTGAAACTGTTAGATGTCCAAGAATAGAGGAGTGAAACTGGATCACGAAGATGTGGTATATATATATGCAGTGAACTATTATGTAGCTGTAAGCAACAATGAAATATCACGTGATTCATGCAACATGCATGGAACTGGAAGATATATTAAATGAACTAACTCAAAAGAAGGATAAACACAGGATGATCTCATTTATATGTGATAATAAGGATAACCAGGGGAGGGAATAAAATGTTTTATTGGGGGTTACCTAGATTACCCTTGACCTTAGAATACATGGAGGAGGCCTGAGAAGAAAAGAACTTGTGTGTGTGTGTGTGTGTGTGTGTGTGTGTGTGTGTGTGTGTGTATCTGTGTGAAAATATAAGACAGACAAGAAGCAACAAGGCTTAGAACTTAGGGGAATTCACGTCCATTGGTGATGTAAAGGAATGGCAAATCTAAACATCCAAACCCACAAAGTTAACAACACTTAACTCATAGGACCCATACTATAGCAACCAAATTTAAAAGGATGCCCTGTCAAGATGCAAATTTGGAGTGGGGAGGGGAGGAGACCTAGAAACCTTGACACTGATGATGGGATAAGTGTTGAAACACTGTATACTTAAAATACATCTATGAATAATTTGATAAATAATGGAGTTTTAATAAAATTAAACCAAAAATGGCAATAAAAAGGACCAATTTCAAGAGGAACTAGAGAGAGAGTACAGTGGCTAAGGCACTTGTCTTGTATTCATTCAACCTGGGTTCAATCCCTAGAACCCCATATGGTCCTGTGAACCCAGGAGTGATCTTTGAATATAGAACCAGAAATAAGCCCTGAGAACAATTGGGTGTGACCAAAAACCAAAACCAAAAAATTAAAAAACATAAGTGACATAAAGAGCTTTAGTTATAATTTAAATGAGGTCAATTAATGAATACAAAACATTTTTAAATTCATAAAAGCCGGGCCCGGAGAGATAGCACAGTGGCGTTTGCCTTGCAAGCAGCAGATCCAGGACCAAAGGTGGTTGGTTCGAATCCCGGTGTCCCATATGGTCCCCCGTGCCTGCCAGGAGCTATTTTTGAGCAAACAGCCAGGAGTAACCCCTGAGCACCGCCGGGTGTGACCCAAAAACCAAAAAAAAAAAATAATAAAAGCCCATCATTAAAATGCATCATATCTAAATAAGTATATTTATAGTATCTTTTAATGTCAACAAATGCTAGAAAACTTAATTTAACAGCATATTAAAATTGTCATATAACAAACCCCACAGGCATTTACTCATGAATGTAAGGATCACTTGGCACAAAACATTATATTAGTAGGCGAAAGATTAACATAATTATAATACATGCAGAAAATTATTTAATAGGTGTCCTTTTATAATGAAAATTGAGCGTATTACATATATATGTAATACCTGAGAACTAAGAAAGCTACCTAATAACAAACTATATGTGACAAACACATTACTAACATCATGAATATATTTCTCTTCTGAAGAACAAAATAAAGATATTTACCCTATTCAATTTAACTTATAGTCCTGGAATTTATAGTGAGAGAAATTAGAAAAGGAAATAATACACTAAAATGAGAAAAAGGAAAAAATGGATGGTCTATAAATAAATACATAAAAATGAAAACCTCCACCAAAATGTTATTAAATTTAATTTAGTAAAAACAAATCAGTAAAAAAAAATGCAGAAAGTTTTATAGTAAATTTTTGAATTTTATATCACTTACCCCCCCTTTTTTTTTTTTGGTTTTTGGGCCACACTCTGTGATGCTCAGGGATTACTCCTGGCTATACACTGAGAGATTGTTTCTGGCTAGTGGGACCATATGGGATGCTGGGGATTGAACCCAGGTTCGTCCTGGGTCAGTTGTGTGCAAGGCAAGTGCCCTACCCCTGTGCTATTGCTCCAGCCCCTATATCACTTACCTTTGTGACTATTAAGAGAAATAGAGTTTGAAATGGCATGTTAATCTCTGAAGATAAAAATAATAGCAATAGGGGCCGGAGAGATAGCATGGAGGTAAGGCGTTTGCCTTTCATGCAGGAGGTCATCGGTTCGAATCCCGGCGTCCCATATGGTCCTCCCGTGCCTGCCAGTAGCAATTTCTGAGCCTGGAGCCAGGAATAACCCCTGAGCACTGCCAGGTGTGACCCAAAAACCACAAAAAAAATAATAGCAATAGCTATAAATAATAAATATATATTTATTTCTAACTTTATGAACTAGCACACTAAACTGATCCATAAAAACAGCTTTAGAGTAAGGTACAGATAAAATATTTACATTAAAACTGAAAAAATGCTACAAGAATCATGTCAGATACTCAAATAGCATGGAAGGCAAACTAATGTGGGTACATAGTGGGCAATTCCTACTAAGCTTTTTGAAAATGATGTAAGCATTTTCAGATGCCCTGCCATCAATCTATCTTAATTTCCCATCAAATTCAGGTGAACAAATGTGCCCTTTTGCTACTCTCCTAGAGACATATCATTCCTTAAAGTCAAGAAAGAATAAGTGCTTCTGAGAGCCACTTCAGTTAGAACTGGCCTAAAGAGTTACATAGCCATAAAAATATCATCTTTAAGTGGATTCCACAGTCTGAAACTTCACAGCATCTTATTAGCTTTTGTTTCCAAGTGTTCTTAATTGTAGAAGTTTTCTTTAGATATTAAATTCAAATATCTCTTAAAATTGCTTTTGTAAATGGTTATATTAGTAATTAGGGCATACTGATGATTTAAGGGGAGGCTTGCTTATTTTTTTGTTCCATGATTATTTTTATTTTTCATATAAAGACTCACAAACAGAATGGGGCTGAGTTAGAATGCTAAACACTGCAATACAAATGACTAATTATGTACTATTTATTGGCTGTCTAGTTTTAGCCATAGTGCTTACTTAAACCATAAAAGATAAACACAATATTTAAAAATATTGCATTCAAGTGATCTTTAATCTAAAAATAGGAACTATTAACTGAATGACACATTTATTTCTGATAATTACAAATGGTCTTACTATAAAGAAATATTTTTTTATGAAATTGGACTTTTTTGTTTTGTTTGTTTTATTTAATGACATATCCAATAAGTTCCTTGTTCTGCTTGGCATGTGCTAAAATTCTAGATTAATATCACATGGATGCTACTTGTGATGTGGTGGAAAATGACAAGTAGAAGGGCAGTGTTGACAGTGATCAAGGAAATTATATTTCAGAAGGTAAGACACTTCTGGCTAGAATCTGAAAAATCACAATCACATAGAATCAGTTCCATGCCAATCAAGACAGAGAAAAGAGCCTCTCAGATTAAAATTGAGTGCTGCAAAAATCCTCAAGTAAGACTGAATATTGAGGATTTCATGCTGGGTAGTGAAAACAAAAACAAAAACAAAAACAAACAAACAAACAAAAACAAAAAACAATAAAAAACTGATTTGTCCTTTAAAGACAATGTAGAAAAGGAGATTGGAAGCAAAGACTGTTGTAGTCTGGTAAGCCAAAATGAAATAGAGTATAAAGGATTTGGAAAGGTAATTCCATTCAGTATAACAGCAAAGATACCACAATTTGCTAACAGTATATAAGAATGGCATGTCAGTGGCACCCAGGTGAAGGGACAGAATCCAAGATAAAGAGCCAGTGGAACATAGTCACTTTGCTCTGCTCAACAGCCACATGTTCTACTCAAAGAACACCAACAGGACATAGAAAATATCACAATACAACTGCAACAAACAATACTGGCCTCCACTATGCATGAAGAATGAAAATGGTAGCTCTCTGATGACCCAAAAAGTGCCAACCATCTCTTTAAACTTTCAGATAAAACTTTAGAGAAGAAATATGGAGGATGTTCATAGAACTCAAAGAAAGCATGGAACGAACTGAACATGCCACAAATAAGAATAGAGAATATGAGAGTAGAAATAAGAAAAATTCAAACTAAAATAACAGAGCTGAAAAACTTGGTATGTGAAATTTTAACCTCACTAGAAAGCTTATCCAAATCAGAGAGTTTGAAGTTGTGATGCATAACTTCATACAACAGAAGAGATTGGAAAAGAGCCTAATAACAAATGATCAGACAATGGGAAAAATCCTCAAGAAAACCAGGAAGAAATTAATAAAATCTTGAACTCTTATAACCACCAATGTTTGAACTAAGATGATATAGCATATCTGAATAGATCCATAAACACTGATAAAATTAAAATGGTAATCAAAAGTCTTCCCAAAATAAAAGCCTGAGTTCAGATAGATTCATTAATGAATTATTTCAAATCTTTTAAGAGGACCTATTGACTAGACTTTTTAGGTTCTTCCAGGAAATTGAAGAAAACAAACCACTCCCAAATAGGTTTTAGGAAGTTACATCACCCTGATACCAAAAGCAGACAGAGATGCCACAAAAATAGGAGAAATATAGACTGATATTCCTTATAAACTCAAATGCAAAGATCCTCAACAAAATCCTAGCAAATATGAGCCAACATCTCATCAAGAAAGTTATATACCATGACCAAGTAAGATTCATTCCAGAGATTCAAGGATGGTTCAACATATACAAGTGAACCAGTGTAATACAGCATATCAACAAAAAGAAAAATAAAAACAACTTGATCATATAAGCAGATGCAGTGATAGCATTTGATAAGGTCCAACATCCATTTTATGATAAAAATTCTCAACAAGATGGGAATGGAACAAACTTTTCTCAATATAGTCAAGGCCATTTACCACAAGCCCATGATGAATATTATACTCACTGGATAAAAACTGAAAGCCTTTCCCCTAAGATCTGGAACAAGGCAAGGCTGCCTCATCTCATCACTCCTATTCAACATAGTCCTTGAAGTATTTGCCATAGCAAATAGGCAAGAAAAAAATATCAAGGACATCCAGAAAGGTAGAAGTCAAGATTTCACTCTTTGCAGATGACATGATACTATATTTAGAAAACCCTAAATACTCTATCAAAAAGCTTCTAGAAACAATAGACTTGTATAACACTATGGCTACTAAATTAACAAACAAAAATCATGGCCTTCTTATACACAAATGATGAAGAAATAGACACTTAAAAACAATCCTATTCACTATAGCACTACAAAAGTTCAAATATTTTGGAGTCCACTTAATCAAAGAAGTGAAAGATCTATACAAAGAAAAATATAAAACACTGCTTTGATAAATAATAAAGGACAAAGGGAAATAGAGACATATGCCCTGTCCATGGATTAAGAAGATTAATATTATTAAAATGGCAATACTACTCAAAGCATTATAAAGATTTAATGCAACCCTTTTAAGGATACCCATGACATTCTTCAAAGAAGAGTATCAAAAACTTCTAAAATTTATTAGGAAAAATAAAAGCCCATGAATATCTAAAGCAACCTTTAGGAAAAAGAAGATGGGAGGCATCACTTTACCCAACTTTAAATTGTAATACAAAGCAATAATAATTAAAACAGTATAGTACTGGAATAAAAACAGACACTCATATCAATGAAATAAACTTGGGTATGTAGAGAATGACCCCCCCTCCAGAAATACAATTAATCTTTGATAAAGAAGCAAGAAAAGCTGAATGGAGCAATGAAAATCTCTTTAACAAATGGTGTTAAGACAACTGGTCAGCCACATGCAAAAAAGCTAACTCAACCTTAATCTAACACCAAGCACAAAGGTCAAACAATGAGATATTATCTCATGTCATAAAAACTGGCACAAATACAAAGAACAAAAACAGTATTACTACTGGTGTGGATGTAGGGAAGAAGAAGAAGAAGAAGAAGAAGAAGAAGAAGAAGAAGAAGAAGAAGAAGAAGAAGAAAGAAGACGAAGAAGAAGAAAAGGAAGAAGAAGAAGAAGAAAGAAAGAAGAAGAAGAAGAAGAAGAAGAAGAAGAAGAAAGAAGAAAGAAAAGAAGAAGAAGAAGAAGAAAAGAAGAAGAAGAAAGAAAGGAAGAAAAGAAGAAAGAAGAAGAAGAAGAAAAAGAAGAAGAAGAAGAAGAAAGAAAGAAAGAAGAAGAAGAAAAGAAGAAGAAGAAGAAACTTTTCAGCAGTTCTCCTCCAAATAGATCATATTATTTAAAAAAAAGTTTACTTTATTTTGGGGGAGTGGGCATACCCAATAGTGCTCATGGGTTACTTCTGGCTTTGTGCTCAGAAATTACTCCTGGAAAGCTCAAAGGACCATATGGGATGCCTGAGATCGAACTCTGTTGGCCAAGTGCAAGACAGATGACTTACTGTACTATTACTCTGGACCCCAGAAACCATTTTCTGTGGGGCCACAACTAATGTTGCTTAGAAAATAATCCTGGCTTGATGCATAGGAGTGGCTCCTGCCAGTCCATTTGTGATAGTGAAAATTAAGTCAGCATCAACACCAGATAAGTTCCTTACTTCCCATATCTCCTGACCCAGTATAACAAAAATATAAATAAAAAACTTTTATTGCAAAAGTAAAATGATTGTGTTTAAATGTCCAATGTATAACCAGATATGAATTTTCTTGGAGATGGGGATGATTGGTAAGGACACAGAGCAGCTTCAAACCCCTGCAGGCAGGAGAGGAGGAAGCTTGATCAGGAGAGTGATTGAAGTAAAAATTGTTTATTCCTAAATAGCACACTCTAAATACGAAGTACACATGGTTCACATATATCATTTGTCCAAAATTCTAATGGAATGGAGCTTTCTAGAGAGGCATATTTTCTGGAGAGCTGTGGATTTACTTTTCAAAGTATCTACTTTTAAATTTTAATCATTTTACTTGGAAATTCGTCTATAATATATTCAATACACACTACTCTTCTAATTTAAATCTAATTTGAATTTATCATGCTTATCTATAGTCTTTTTAATATAATAATAAGTACCATTAATTGAGTGCTTATTATGTGCCAGGAACTGTATAAAACAGTTTTCACTTGACTCTTTTTTACAGCTTTTCAAGGTAATGACTATTATTAGTCACATTTTTTTTAAGTTCAGAAACTTAAGTAACCCAAGTGCTGCTCTGAAGCTAATGAGTGAAAGTATATAGAATAAACAGGAAGCCTGGTAGTTTCAGAAAATATATGAAATCTATTGATTAAAGCATAAAATAGTTATCATTTTTTAACATTGAGAACTCAAGGGCATTATCAATAAAATCATATAGAATAAGCCTCGTTTTCCCTTTAAACAGGACAATCTAAAAGCCAAATGGAATGACACTGCTATCTGACAGTCCAGGACTGATTATGCCAATGAGGATACAGATAAAAAGTTCTCTATTTGGCAAGAAAGAGCTTTCTAGACTCACTCTGCTCAATTAGCATTTTGCAAAGTAGTTTCTTGTGGAGCTAAATTTGCTACAGTAAGAAATAATGTTGGTTTCGATTATAAAATAAGGCAGCTATGACAATAAAATTAACATGAGATATAAAAGCAAAGAAGTGAGAATGAGTAAAATGAGGAGAGAAGAGAAGAGGAGCTAGGGTAAGGCTAGGTAAAAAGGGGTGCTGGATGGAACAGGGAGAAATATATCAATCATTAAAGTAAATATATTAGGCAGGTATTGTTCTTAGTACACTATATACATTATTTTGTTTTAAAAAACTCCACATTTCCTTCCTTCTTTCTTTTTATTCTTTTCTTTCTTTCTTTCTTTCTTTCTTTCTTTCTTTCTTTCTTTCTTTCTTTCTTTCTTTCTTTCTTTCTTTCTTTCTTTCTTTCTTTCTTTCTTCTTTCTTTCTTTCTTTCTTTCTTTCTTTCTTTCTTTCTTTCCTTTCTTTCTTTCTTTCTTTCTTTCTTTCTTTCTTTCTTTCTTTCTTTCTTTCTTTCTTTCTTTCTTTCTTTCTTTCTTTCTTTCTTTCTTTCTTTCTTTCTTTCTTTATTCATTTTTGTGCCACACAGGCTTGTGTTCAGGACTTAGTCCTTGTTCTATGCTCGGGGATCACTCCTGGTGAGATCTAGGTACAATATTTAGTGCTGGAGATAAAACCCATGTTGGCCATGTGCAAGGCTAGTGATATTTTATCACTCTGGCCCCAATTTTATATAGCTATTTTGCAACCACATTAAAAAAATGTGGGTTAGATTACTTAATAAAGGTTCCTCATGCATCTAATTCCACCTACATTTTGAAGCCAGTTACCTCTTATTTCAAATACTCTGTTTTTACTAATATAGAAAGTCAGCATTGGGTGGTGGTGGTGGTGGTAAATGGGAATATATAGAATGGCACTGAATAAAAGCGACTATTATTGACTAAATTACAAAATTTGAGGCACCATTTTCTTTATTTTAGAACTCTTTGCATAGAAATATATAGATGCATTTTGTAAGTATATTTTGATTCTTACAGTAGAGTTAGACAAGGAAAAAGATTCAGAGAAACAGGTTTAAGGGAGAAAAGTGCTGGACTGTAGAAGAAAGGAATCAATTTAAAAATTAGTTTTTTGCATTATTTACCTTTCTGAACAACAGAGGAATGATTCTACAGAAAAACATTGGAAGACAGAATAGTGCACAATTCAGAACTGAACTAAACTCAGACTAAGGTCAGCATATTGGGCTATTTGCCTAATGTCTTTATTAACATATTCTTTTTGTTCTAGGACCACACTCGGCTTAACTGCAGTCAGGGTCTAGAGATCACACCCAGGTTAGCTGAGTGCATGGCATATGCTCTATTTGCTGTATTATCTATCCAGTCTCTTGTCTAGGATCTTTAATTGACCCCTGCTTGAAATGTTCTCCCAGGAATAATAGTCCCCAAGTTATTTAGCTTGCTTTGCACTCACACGATTAGGAAATTTCTATGAGTGGAGAAAGCCCTCCTGTAAAGGTCATGGATGCAAAATTGAGTGTGCAGACGTCTGTCTGTCTGAGGAAATAAAAAGGGAATTCTGGTAATACAAGTAATACAATCCCTTAATCCAAAAGAAGCTCAATGAAATACCAGGTTCTTGAGGAACAAACTCTTCTATATAGTCATAATTACCTTTTCTTTATGGCATTCCAAATATTTGCATTAATATTTTTACATATCACTTGTTATTTTTTGGGAAACAGTCCTGGAATTCTATGGGATTGAATCAACTCTATCACTGTTTTAATGTAGTTTTTCACCAAATCAAATGTTATTGACAACAAATCAAATGCATCTTAGGATTAAACCATACTGTTCATTCTTTGTATTATTTTTTTACTCTGAATATCTTCCAATCATATTAAGATGAAAAAAAAACTATAGATTTAAAATTGAAGAGTAACTATATCCTGTCTCCAACATGGACATTTCCGTGATTAGATACAGCTGAAAATGATCACCACATCTATAAATAATCCATTCTATCTATGAACTTAGTTGGAACTAATGGAAGAGTGGACAAAGTATAGGTGATAATAGTGTTAATGAAGACACAATAAGCAATGTCTGTATGTTGAAAGAAGGCACAGAAATAGGAATGCTTCCTCCTGCTTTTGATTGCATTCAAATTGGAACACACTCTATTTCCAAATTGTGTTCATTTTAGTTTATTGAGTTCTATAGACAATATTATGCCATTGAAGCTTATATAATTGACTTAGGTAGAAGAGGTGTTGGTGCTTGATGATCGAATTAAAATACTATTTAATTTTGAGTATTGAAGACTAAGGATTCCAGAAACGCCTAGACACCTTTCATTTTCTAGTGAAAGAAAAAATACTGAAAAATTCAAATTCTGTTTATCACAGAGGGCATTTGTTTCAGTGTAAAGGAAAGATGTGACTTTATTCTATGTTGACTTTATACAGGACCAATTTGTGTTTTTCATTTCGAAAGATCATCCTATTTCTAAAATTTTCTGTAAACTAATGTATATCTATTGTATAGATATATGTGTATATATATTTCCTTGGGATTTAGTCTTTTTTTCTTTCTTTCAATTTTCAACTTGGAAACTTAATTTTTAGTCTCATTGTCTGACAAGTATTTTAGCTATTAAGTAAAACTTTGTAGTATGGTGTTAGCTATATTCAAGTTTTTATTTATTAGGTATATCATTATTTTATTATTTTGTTAGGCTTCTTATAGTTACATATATAAGTTATAGCCTATTTTTATAATCATGATATCTATAACTAGGAATTTGTAAATTCTAAAGTATCCTAAAATTTTCCGTGTATACACAAAATATATAAGTTTATATATTGATCCATATACAAATATATTTATTATTTCTTTGCTTTTGACTTCTAATAAATACATTTGCAGTCTAGAAAAAATATAAAACTACTTAAAATTTGTATCAAGGGGCCAGAGTGATAGGACAGTAGGTAGCATTTGCCTTGCAAACCCAGCTGACCTGGGTTTGTTCATGGGCATCCCATACAGGGGCTCAGGTACCCTGAGCCTGCCAGGAGCAATTTCTGAGCACAGAACCCCTGTGAGTAACCCTTGAGAGTCAACTAGGTGTAGCCCCCCCCAAAAAAAAATTATTGAGTCATTTGACAATGGATATTCTAAAACAAATATTTAACATCTGTTTAAATTGCATGTAAACCCTGCTATTATTGATTAAAGTGTTCCAAATATTTATATTAAGCTTTATATATTTATAAAATATAAATATATTTATATAAGCTTTATATTATTCACATATTAGGAGACTTGCTTATTTTTTGCACTTAAACTATCAATTTTTGAAATAGATAAATCTGACACAATGATTATATCATGAACTTTCTTTTTTGAGATTGGTGATTGAGTCTCACTCAGTTGTGCTCATATTTAGTAAAATATGAACAGTTTGTAGAGCTATATGGGTATTACAACTCGGGTCAAACAAACGCAGTACACGTGCTTTACCGCTGAGTTTCTCTCACCCAGGTCTTTCCTTCATCGATTTAAAATGTTCAGTGCAATTATTTTATTAGGTATGCAAAGAAATAAATATTAGATATAATATGAAAATATTCATTAAAATAAATACAACTATATAAGATGATAATATATAAACATATTTTAATATACATAAGGAAATTATGTTAAGCTAATTAACATCTTAGTTACTTTTTTGAGTGATGAAGAACCTTTGATCTCTTTTATTAAGCCTATTTTGGCATTCAGTAGAAAATTGTAATAATTATTCTGTGCTTTAAATATTTTGACCCAACATATATGCAAAATTTGTAACCATTGACCAAAATCTCCCTATTTTCTCCACCTCCCAGCTCTTAAAACTAGCTTTTACTTTCTACTTTTATGTATTGAACATTTATAGCTAGGCTTGCCAACCCCTACTATGCTCTGACCAATGGTGAGCCATTGTTTAATAGACGGAGACATTAAAGGCAGTTAGTAAGCACATTAGCAATCAATAGGCCAAGAGCCGAGGGGAGGATATTTCAAGTAACCTATCTGAAGGCACTCTTAAGAAGGAAAGGCATGGCAATTTTCTATCCTATTTTTGTCCATGCTGTCTCTACATCTGAAAGACCCTAAACATTTTATTCAAAGACTAGCCTAGCATGTGCAGCTGGCAGTTATTTGTGATCTATTTCTTTCCTGGATGACATTTTCAACCCTTTGTATTCTAAGACC
Source organism: Suncus etruscus (assembly GCF_024139225.1). Lineage (NCBI taxonomy): Eukaryota > Metazoa > Chordata > Mammalia > Eulipotyphla > Soricidae > Suncus > Suncus etruscus. The sequence goes on from NC_064861.1 coordinate 53,595,983, forward strand.
TAAACTATTTTACCTAAGGGCATAGCTGTTCTTGGGTTTTGCTGTTGCTAGGGGGACAAATTTCCAACCTTCTTTTATTTTAATTATAATATTTTATTCCTTGGGACTGTATCTATAAATTTTTTTGTGTCTAGATTATTCAAGTATACTGCCATACATTAGCTCAATTTTCTTCTTCCAGAAGCATTGCCAATCTGAATCCTTTAAACTATAAATTTTCATTTTATGAATTTGGGTCTTAAAGGCAATAATGATTAGTGACTGATCATTCCAGTAGGAAGACTTTGTTTTGCCACTGGACTTAAGTTAGTTTTATGATTATTTTCCTATCAATTCCCCCTTGTGGGAATAATATGTTTCCTCTAGTTTTCTGTTTCACAAAAGGTTTGGCAATGGACACAGCATTTTAAGGGGGATTTATGATCTTATCTCTATGTTATGTGGATTTGGGACCTTGCCTTTTGTGTTACTGATATGGCTATTACAACCTTGCCTTTATCCCCTCTGGATTATACTCATTCTATTTTTGGATTCTCAGAATGTTTTTTATATTTCTGTCCAAAAGTTTTAGAAATATATTATTCATCACCCTTAGTTATCTTATTGAGAAATTTTTCAATATAACAAACATATTTGCCTAAAATAAAAATACCAAATTTGATTTTGATGCTTATTAAATTTTTTTTGAAAAATATACCACATTAATTATTAGCTCTTTATTAATGTCTAAAAGGCTGATAGGTCAAAAAGAAAAATTTTTCTGCTGAGCATTATTTTTTACAGTAGGTGTCTTTATTTATCACTTTCATCCTGCACTTACAAACAAATATCAATGAATAGAATAAATATTGCTAACCTCTTACTTTCCAGGGTGACAAGAGAGTGGAGGGAAGCGAATGACTATACATCAGCACACAAAGAATTTTTGATGCTTTTGATATTTTCTGTACTCTTTGTCCTAAAGATCTTTGCTGACTAGGGTATGGAAGTACTTTTAAGACAATCATGACACAACCAAGGAGATATGCAACCAGAAGAGTTACAAATAAATTCAAATTAATGATGCAAATAGAGTATCATGTTTTGGTTACATGACGTTCCACATGGACTGGTCTCTGATTATATAATGCTAGCTTTAATTTACTTCCTTACCTCTTTTTCCCCACATAGACATTATATATCCCTTGAAAGGGAAAGTAAAATCACATCTGATAATGTATAGCTTTTATCCCTAAACCAATTAGTTTAGTTCCATTCTCTCACTGCTCTTCCTCCACTCCAGCATTACTAATTGCCCATGAGTAAAATTTTAACTTAAAAGTATGGGGCGGGGGAGATAACATTGTATTTTCCATATTGATTAGTCCTGTTGCTTTGTTATGCATTTGTTTTCAGAGTGACTAGGAAAGAAAAACCATTCAACAACTTTCAAAATGAATTATTGTGTGAATACTGCTGATATCTGAAAACCCTTTAACCCACCTTATTAATTTATACTTAGGGAGTAGGCAATTTTCAGATTTTATTTTGAAATGAAAAACTATAATGGATCTAAACATGTGAAGATGCATATTTAATGTACTTTAATGCCTTTATGGTCTCACAGTTAAAATGTGGAGCCCTAAATAATTCTGCATAGAAATGCTTACATTATCACTGTTTCATTCCCTATAGAGCTATGAATTTGTTCCAGTAGGAGCTCTACCATCTGAATTGTAAGATTTGTATCTCTAAAACTTGTTCTTGGTAATGGCTTTCCATTGGTCAGTAAGTTTTATATTATAAATTTTAATGTACACATATATTTATGTGCCTTTGAAGTCAAAGATAAAATGAGACTTGGTTGACTTTCCACAAATATAACTAGTTTATCTTTTTTATTTTTAAAGTGCCAAGGGTCAAATTCAGGAACTCACACATACAAAGTAAGTGATCTACCCCTGAACTAGATTCTCAGATCCTAGATATAGTTGCTGTTTGTTTTGGGGCCTCCTAAGTAATGATCAGAAGACCCAGGGATCCTGCTTGGTGATTTTTTACCTGCAGGGCCAGTAGTTCATGCTGTGAAAATTTATTCTGCCTTAAAAACACTGGAAATGTGGGGCAGAGGCACGGCTGGGCTCAGACCACTCCACATGCCGGGATTTCTGGGTGTTTGACTGGTATGTGGGGGGCTCTGGGCAGGACAGCTAGCCACAGGTCCCCTGGGCTGAACTCCTAGTCCAGGGGGCCAAGATCCCCCCAAACCTGGTGGGTCTTCAGGGCCACGCCTGGTTAATCGGGCCCTGGGGGGAGGCGGGGGAGAAATCCCGCCCTTTGCATCCCAAAACTGCAGAGGCACGGCTGGGCTCAGACCACTCCACATGCCAGGATTTCTGGGTGTTTGACTGGTATGTGGGGGGCTCTGGGCAGGACAGCTAGCCACAGGTCCCCTGGGCTGAACTCCTAGTCCAGGGGGCCAAGATCCCCCCAAACCTGGTGGGTCTTCAGGGCCACGCCTGGTTAATCGGGCCCTGGGGGGAGGCGGGGAAGAAATCCCGCCCTTTGCATCCCAAAACTGCAGAACCGCGCGGGGTTAGAACCCCGCGCGTACTTCATATATTAAGTGTATTCCTACTGTTATGTTACTTTTTACGTATCCAGAATCTTTATTATGTATCGTGCCCTTTCCCACATCCCTACAAAGCTCTTTTTTATTCCTTTACTCTCTATCCCCCCCAAACATCTCTAATCTACATTACTCTTTTTAATCAGTAGTGTACAAGCGTTATCACAGACCAAAGCCGTGCATTGTGTGTAACAACCCCAAACTGTTTCAAGATACATAAAATGGACACGTATTTCTTTAGAATATTTTGGTTTTTTTTCTCTGACAGCTATAATTCTTACTAAATGTTGTCTTATATAGTGACGATTCTAACCGCTTTTCTTCTTCTCTTTTTGAGCTGTTTAACAAGGAATCTTAGAGAAAGAGTCCCCCAGATTAATGCTTATGATTGAACCATAATTGTTCTTATCACCCCCTTATGGGCCAAGAACACCACGTGGCATTGCTCCTTTTTTGCATAGGCACATTAAAATGGGAAAATACTATACATATAAATAAGATCCTATCTAATAGAGATTGGTACAGACTAATCTTATAGTGCAAAGGGACCTTACACCCTGAACATTGACATAACGACCTGGCACAGACCTCAGAAGAAAGGGCATTCCCCTGAACCAGGGAAGCCATCCACAAAACATCCAGGCTGGTCTATAGCATCACCTGGAAGCAATCCTCTACCAAGGAAGACTCTACACTGCTCAGACATTGTCCTGCTCAAAAGAGACTTCCATTAACACTGAGAAGACTTAACAACAACAATGATTTGCTTACAGGACAGGGCTCCCTGCATTACCCTTTGATTGTAAGGTGAAACCAGAGGACGCTCCACATCCTGACTTCAATGTTGGATATACAGATTCCAGGATCTTAAATACAGAAGCTTGATACCAACAACAGAGACTGTGTGAAAAATATAAGTGTGTTGGCACTACAGACAATGTCTTGGATTGGACGATCTAGCTTGCCTGGAGCCTAGAGTTGGTCTTGTGCCAGGAACCTTCAGGGGTCGGGTCTTTTTGTATTTAGGCCAAGGTTATTTCTTTCCATGTCCCTCATATTTTGGTGGGCCTATGCAAACAACAATTGCCACTCTAACACCATTTTTGCTGTGCTCCTTTGACTCTAATCCTTAAAAAGAACCCAGTTAAGATTTGAGGTCAACTTAAGCTAATATGCATGAATATGGAAATGTAAAAAAAAAATGCTATGCCTGTAATGTTTAAGGAGTTATGTAAGTTTTATGGCTTTAGATTGCCTTGTGTGCTGTTAAGAAATATTATAGTGTGTTACAATCTTAATGTTCTTTGGATGAAATTTCAAAGTTGGGATATCAGCAAGGGGACTTCTGAGAATTATGTTATGTATTGTCCTTCCACTGTAACTTTACCTTGTCCTCTTTCTTTGCATCCTTGTTCTCATAATTACAAATAAAAAATTAAAAAAACAAAACAAAAAAAAAACACTGGAAATGTGGTGCTGCTTAGGCTCTGCAGTGCCAGGTTTTACCTAGGCCACCCTGGCAGTGCTCAGGGGTTGGAAGGTTCTGCAGATTGAACCTACTGGTGTTCAAGGGACCATAGGCTACTGGTATTAATCCAGTGTTGACAATATACACTATATATCCAGCCCCTAAAGAGTGTGTGTGTGTGTGTGTGTGTGTGTGTGTGTGTGTGTGTGTGTGTATTTGAAGCCGTAACCAACAATGCTCATAGGTTAGTCCTAGCTCTGCTCAATCTTGGGAGCATATGCAATGTGGGGGACCAATCTTAAATTGGTTGCATGCAAGACAAGCATTCTCTCTACTTTTCTATCTTGCTCTCTAGATTATATATTCAATGAATATATTCAATTATATATATTCAATTAAACATATGTCACTTTATATGTTTAATAAGTGGTCATTCTTTTAGTCTTCATTCATAAAATAGAATAATTCATGTTAACTAATATAATATATAATTAATAATTATAACATTGCTCATTGTATTTATGATTTCTTCTTATACCGGTGATTTTATAACTATTTTCTCAGTCATTCCACAAACCCATCCTCTGCAGGAGATACTACTTTACCAGTATAGTAGATGAGAAAATAAAAGTTTAAAAAATTAGGTAGCTTACCCAGCAAATGAGCAGCTGAATTTAAATTTTGAACCATCCTTTTTGCATCATTCTTATTTCTTTATCTTGGTGTCTTGATTATTTGCTTAATAGAATTTGTCACAATGTAAAATTAGCTGCCTTTTCTTTCCTTTCTCCACCAAAAAATGTAAGCTTTATGGCAGCAAAGTCTATTTCTGTCTTCTCTATTGCATTCTCAGCATGTAGATTAGTGCTTGCCACACAAAACACACTTTTCATGTCAACAGTATTTGCTAAGAGAACGAATGAATATCTGATTCCAAAGTTACATCTGGGGCCACTAGATGCAGGAGAGAAAGTTTCTTCTAAGGAGTTTTATTCATTTTAAAGGGGAGAATCCAAGTTTCTGTGTAGGTGATGATTCACTCTGCTAAAATTAGAAATGAGGTAATTTCATAAGAATTTTATATGACAATTTAGTATCCTAAATTATTGAGGTTCAAAAATGCAATATCGAGATGTGACTTAATTACTACCATCATATATTTGAGGAAAACTGCAATGAGGGGGGTGACCAGCTGTTCCCCATCTGTGCTGACTATAGAAAAGAAAGAAAAGGGCTTCTATCAAAAGTGCAAAAATTAGGCCAATCTCAAAAAGAGATAGAATATATTGGTGTAAATTTTGGAGATATTATCAAAATTTTCACATATTACTAATTGCTTTTTTCTCTTTGTAGTGTTAGATGATGTGCCTGGAATCTATTGCCTTTCTCATTCTCAATAGCTCTGAAGTCTCCAAAAATATCAAAGACCAGGTTTACCAAGAACAAATTTCCTAAACTTTGGTCATCACTCTTATTATATAGCGCTCCACTCATATAATTAATTCTGTCTGCTTTTGTGCCAACCAGTGAGATGAGAGATAATTGGTTCTATAAGTGAAACAATTTGCAGTTTGTGACAAAGTAAGGAACTTGCTTGAATATCATTTAGAGTGTATTATGTCTCTGGATTTAATTTTCTTAATGCATTTGTACATCTCATGTTTGATAATTTCACTAAGAAATAGATGTAATCTTCCAAAATGATGATCAGCTCTGAAATGGACAATTAGTTGAATCAAATATCCAAATCTGTAATTGATTATATAAGGCAGAAGTTTAATCTTCTCTGGCATCCTTGCAGATAATAAAACAAAAGAACATTGTTTGGGTAGGCTGTTCAATTTTGTAAGGCTGTTTTATTTGGTTGGAGGAAGGCTTAACTTGGGCATGGCATACATTTTTTGCTTGGCCTTTTCATCACTCCACATTGTTTCTTTTGCTTTTGAGCTTTTCCTTCAACATTCATTTCAGGGAGCTCACTACCTTTCAGGTTACTTGAAGTGACGGTAGTGTTAAACAAAGTGTGGAAAGCCAAGGGGCAAGTTACATTTGAATTCTTATGATTACTCACAATTAAACAACATATGAGCTTAAATTTATTTCCAATATATTTTAGAGTGAAAGAAGGATAGCCCTGTAAGACACAGCACAGTCTTTTGAAGCTGGTTCATATACTCTCTCTTTCATTTATTTGCATACAAGTGAACAAGTTAAATCACTTTTTTGGGTTTTGTTGTTTTGTTTGGGAGCCACACCCAAATTCAGGAATACTCCTAGCAGTATTCTGGGGATCAACAGGAGTGTGAAAAATCATACTTGGGTAGGTTGTATACAAGGTAAACACCTTATCTACTATATTATCTCTCTGACTTGGGTTTACATTTCTTCTCAGATTGAAAATGCAATTATAAATATTTTTATGAATGCAACTATATGAAATTCTTGATCCATTTTTTTGCTTTATATATATATATATTCTTGATTAGTTGCTTATATATTACTATTGTTCCAAAGACAGAGATGAGTAGTTTTGGCAGAGATTAGGACACAAATTTTAATATTTATCATCTGGCCTTTTACAAGAAAAATGGTATCAACTGAAATTTACTTTGAGAAGTATAAGCGGTAAGAAAGAAATACATGTTCACAGAGAACACAGACATCTCCATATTAGAAAAAAACCAAATAGTTATTTCTCATTTATACTTTTCTAAATTAAAAAATTTATCTAAGTAAATATTTAAATTATCTGGCTTAACCTTTTATATGAAAACCTCATGATTTTAGAAGATAAACAAATGAAAAGTCTTTATCTGGTTGTAAGTATAAGTTTATATCTGACTTAGATTTCTGTCTACATATCTTTGTATCTTAAAATTGTATGCATAAAGTCTTAATTTAAAATGATTGTATCCAAAACCTCTTGACTTGGCAAATATACTTATCGTGTTTTTTGTATCAAAAATTAATCATTTAGAAACTTATATAATTGTCTTATTCTATAACTAAACAAATATTAACTAAAATCTCAAGTATTTCCCACCCCCATTTCTCCTTATTTCAGGCCCATGTGTGGAAAATTAATTATATAGTGAGTCCCTAAAACCTGTGACCAAAGAGGAATCAGACATCTGCTCCTGAGGCAGATGTAGTTTTATGTCTAGAAGGATCTAACTTAAATCACCTGGTGGGTGGGGCCAGCACTCAATTTATCACAGTCCAAAAACTCCTCTCCTATGTATCTCATTGGAGCCTCATTTTGAGTCCACAATCACTTAATGCCTTTGAAGAAGTATATTTGATATCCATTGCTTCAGTCCCTGCTATGAAATATCTCTTTGATGAGGTGACTCGTCCATTCTGCAATTACTTATTCATGGTAGACTTCTTATATAAATGCTTCACTTACTGCTTTGGGGGCTCCCAATTCTGAAGCTTTCTTTTGAAAATCAATAACACCTATCTTCTGAGGGAAAGTCTCAAGAAAGCAAGCAGAGATGGCTTTTGTTATACTCCTTGGCATTAATTATTCATGATTATTTATTGAATAATTCAACATGTTGTATGATAATTTAAAATTTTTCTACCTTGTTACTGAAAAGTGAGGACTTTTTGGTCCATCAATTGATTCATGCCAAATGAAGCTATTATAAGTGAAATTCTGCAATATGTAAGAAGGTCAACCTCAATTTCAGGTCTTTATTAAATAAACTAATGATGGTTTGAGTCTATTTGATTGTTCCCAAGAAGAACATGGAGCTTACTCTTACTGCTTAGAGTAAAAGGTTTTTTTTTTTTTTTTTTTTTTTACCAGTTTAAATGTTCAAGCAAGAAAAATTCTAAAAGGATATCATGCCTTTATGATAATGGATCCATGAAAAGCAGTGAAAAAATTAATTCAATAGAATAAATTTTCCTCACAAAGTGGAATCTCCTCTTTTTGTTTGGTGCATTTTGGGAGACACACTCAGTAGTACTGAGAGCTTACTCCTGAATCTGCATTCAGGTATTATTCCTGGTGGATTTGGGGGAATATTTGGTCTGGAACTAAAATCCTCTTCTTATCCCCATTTTTTTCATCATCATATAATAGTATTTTTTAATAAAACAAGCAAGTTCAATTTATTTCATATTACTTTCTCCAATAAAATTTAAGGGAATGCAAAAAGAATGATCAGAACATCAATATGTAAGTTCCTTTATTGGATTGCTTATTTCAATATTCTATCTTTGGATTTTATCTTTTTGAGTAAAGTGTGCCTTGGAGTTTTTATAGTTGAATCTATTTTTTCTGGTTGAGTACAAGAGCCTTCGATCCTCTTGGACCTCAGTAACTGTGTTCTTTAACACTGGGAATTTCTTTATTGTTTCTTCAACACATTTACCTTACTTTACTTCAGGGACTTTGATGTTCCTTGTATTGTTCCTCTTGAACTCATCATAATTCTCTAATATATGCAGTTCATTTCCTTTCAAACTATTTTTCACTTTCAGCGATTTTTTTGAGATTTCCTTATACTGGAGCTCCTGGATCTTTTGCTCAGCTGCCATCATTCTGTTCAGTTCAGAGCTTCTATTGAAGGTTTTTTTTTTTAATCTTTATTTAAACACCATGATTACAAATATGATTGTAGTTGTATGATTTCAGTCATGGAAAGAACACCCCCTTCACCTGTTGCATTAAATAATTAATGATGGAGCTGGATGGCGGTGGATGGCGATGGATTTCTTTCTGCCACCCCAGGCCACGTGGCTTCGCATCCCCCATTCAGCCAGCGAGTCCCAAGCCCAGGTGATCGGCAAAATCAAGACTCACTCACAGGTAGGCATCAGGAACCATCAGCTTTATTCATGCCCTATTCACCACATGTGTGTGGCCTATCTCATAACCTTTCAAGCACAGCAATACTTTGCTAGCCCTGCGTCTTCTGTTAGCTATCTTCCCTTTGGGCTCCATGCTGGTCAAAGACCAGAACACAGAGGCCCAAAAGCCAGAGCGCCCAGCAGCGCAGAAAGGGCAGTGCAGAACGGGGCCGAATTCCCTTGGTCCAAGGCTTATTTAACTTTTCCAAGACCCCTCCCAGGAATGGGCGGGGTCTTGCAGGTAAGGTAACACCTAATATTCAGTTCCCAAGACCCCTCCCAGAAATGGGTGGGTCTTAGGTAGCTACACCCAAATCCAGGGTCTCAGCTAGGTACACCAACATTCACCAGTGCAACATTCCCACCACCAATGTCCCAAATCTCCCTCCTCCTCACCCTACCCCCCGCCTGTACTCTAGACAGGCTTCTACATCCCTCGTTCATTCGCATTGTTAGGATAGTTCTCAATGTAGTTATTTCTCTAACAGCACTCATCACTCTTTGTGGTACATATACACAATGTAATATTATGCAGCCATCAGGAGAAATTAAGTCACGAAATTTTCCTATACATGGATGTACATGGAATCTATTATGCTGAGTGAAATAAATCAGAGAGAGAGAAAAAGATGCAGAATGGTCTCACTCATCTATGGGTTTTAAGAAAAATGAAAGATATTCTTGCAATAAATTTCAGAGACAAAAGAGATGAGGACTGGAAGATGCAGCTCATGACATGAAGCTCACCATATAACAGTATTTTTAAGTGTTTTATTATTTTAATTTTGTGTGTGCTTTTAGTCATTCTGAACTTACCCTTGCTCTGATCCTTAATTCTATACTGTCTTTCTGATTATTGTGCATAATTTCTTATGCATAATTCTACTCTCAAAATATATAAGCCAGAAATTTTTAAAAATGTGACTTAAATTTGATGTAAAAAGCAGCAGTCAATGTAAGATATATCATAAAATTTCAGAGTACCAATCTTGCATTATCTATTCTACAACTAAGGGACTGAGAGATAGCACAGTGGTAGGGTTTTTGCCTTGCACTCAGCTGATCCAGAATGAATGGTGGTTTGAATCCAGGCATCCCATATGGTCCCTGTGTCAGGAGTGATTTCTGAGTACAGAACCAGGAGTAACGCCTGAGTGCCGCCATGTGTTACACAAAAACAAACAAACAAAAAAGATCATTCTACATCTTGTGTGGTCTTTTAATGCATAAATTTTATAAAACAAACAAACAAACAAACAAACAGCAACAACAGTGTGCCTGGACTTTGGCTGCACTGGTAGAGCACTTGCCTTGCATATGTGAGGCCCAAGGTTTGATTTGTAGTACTACATGGTCTTCCAAGCACCCCTGGGGAAACTTTGGAGGATGAAGCTGGGCATAGCCCTGGGGACACAGTTGGATGTATCCCAAGATCAAAACAGAACAAAACATTTTAGAGAACAAACTGCTTGATTACTGTATGTATGAGTTGTCTTTGATCCCCAGGGAGAATTAGCAGGTTCTTAAAAATATTAAAACTTGAGGTTTAATGTTAATTCTAGAAGAGAAATTCTAAGTATGAAGGTAAGTTCTTCCATACTGGAGAACTAGAAACTTTCCAAGATTGCAGAGGAAATGATCAGTCGTTTTAGTGAGGGGAGGCAAAGCTAATTCAAGAAGTCCCTCCCTGGAGTCAGAGCAACAGCACAGTGGTAGGGCATTTGCTTTGCACGTGGTTGACTCAGGACCTGGGTTTGATCACCAGCATCCTATATGGTCCCCCGAGCCAGGAGCAATTTCTGAGCTCATAGCCAGAAATAACCTCTGAGCATCACTGGGTGTGGACCACCCACACCCCCTTCCCCACACACAAAATTCCCTCCCTGTGAAATGGCTAATGATTGCCTAGGAAGCTAAACTTTAGGTGAAGTTTCCTAGGAGATTTTTTAAAGGAATTATTGAATTTGAACTTCTGGTTGACAAGGCCTCTTTGGAGAGCATGTGTGGCAAGCTTTGTAATTCCAGGAAGCTTTAAAGAGCTTCTTCAGAATTAGTCTTGTATGATCTCTTATTGGCTGTGGTATGTCTGCTTGTTTTACCATACAAGTCTCAAATGGTGCATCTACTATAGATGTCTCAAATGGTTTACTGTGGAAGTAGAGTGGAGCCTAAATAAAACTTATTTTAGAAACGTGGGGGCTGGAGTACAGTAGTTAGGGCAATTGACTTGCACATGGCACACCCAGGTTATATCCCAGTATCTCCATAGGGTCCTCTGAGTCTGCTAGGAGTGATCTCTGAGCACAGAGTCAGGAGTAAGCCCTGAGCACTACCAGTTGTGCTACCCCAAACAAACAAAAGAAATCTAGTTTTTCCTTTCAAGAGATAAATTAACACCAACAAGCAGGACCATTTCTGTTATTTGAATGTTTCTGTTTCTGTTATTTGAGTGGAACAAATAATGGTAGAGAACACTCAAAATCTTTTATTTTAACTAAATAATGTGTAAATGAATCAGACAATCAAAATTTTGTAGGAAAATACATATTTTGTTAGCCTTGAACTTGTTCAACCTTTAAGACTGAGTTCCTGAGGTTTAAAGTTATAACGGGAAAGATGTTTTCTTTTTAGTATATTTATTTGTAGCTCTCATTCTCTATGCATTTATTCATTCTTTTATTCAATAACATTTATTGCTCAAGATGACAAAGTTGGAGATTCTCTCTGACCTTGATTAAATTACAGAATAAAAATGTATTTGAAGAATGAGTAATGTGATCAATACAAAGTTTAATATAAAAATTTATGTTGTATTGAGAATAAATGCTTGCAATTCCCTTCTGGAAATAGGAATCTCAAAGATGACCTTAGAGCATTAATACTTCCATTGTAGAGACACAATATCAAATATATAAATGTAAGAAAAGTAAATCTTATGCAGATATTTTTAGTGGAGACAAAAGGTAGCAAATCTCTGGATTTTCTGTTTGGGGTAGAGGGAAGAGGGAGGCCACGCCTGGCAGTGCTCAGCAATTACTCCTGACTTGATCCTCAGGGATCTCTCTTGGCAGAGCTTGGGGGACCTAATGCAGAACTGGGGATCTAACTGGGGTTTTATATAGGATGCTAGACAAAGATATTAACTTACATAATATACGTGTTTTATGTTTTACTTTCCGAAAGGTCATATATGATTTTTAAAAATCCTGCCTAAGAATTTACTAATACATTTTTTCTGAAGTACTCTTAATAAATAAATGTTTGGTCATTTCTTCCATTCTTCTAGTTAGACTTTATTTACTGACCAGCTGGTTCATATATCTGTTGTGTAGTGTTTGAGTTTATAGCATACATGAATATCATATATTCAACTGAAGAAGCTGTGACTATTTGGTAATGTAAAAACATTAGATGAGTTGAAAATTCAACCATACATGGGGTTCCCAGCTGGGAGCAAGTCTAACCTCAAGTGAACATTTGTCAAAGTGTGGAAACATTTTTGGTCCGAAATAAGTTACTACTTGGAATCTAGTGGGTAGAGGTTAGAGATATTGTTTAATATCTTTCAATACATCTCAGCATTTAAGACAAAGATTAATCTTCCCCACAAATTAAACTGTGACAGTGTTGAGAAGACTTGGCTTAGAATTATGGGGAGAGAATAGAAAGAAGATGGACGTTTAATTTTACTGAGGTAACCGTAAAATTGAGCGACTGATTTCTGAGGGAAAATACCTGATCAGTTGCCCATTCATTAGATGTATGATTCGATAGTCCCATGTGTTTTATAACTAGAGAAGACTTTATAAAGGTTGGTTGAATGAGTGAATTATAAAATGGTAAATGTTAATATGAAACAGATGGCACCCAATGTTCCATCTTCTTTCCTACCCCTTTATTCATTGACAGAATAATCAATGTTCGCCAGTTTGATCTTGGCTCTGGTTACTGGCTGCATGACCTACAATTGTTACTGAAACTGTCAAGTGGAGATAATGATAGCTTCTCTTACAATTGTTGTGAGAATTAAATGAGAATGTTCAATAAATATAAAGTATCCTGCACAGTCTCTGAATAAATGGCAGCTATTAATCAGAGAAGATCACATTAAGCTCCAAATGATATAAGTCCATAGAGCTTTTGTGGCCCCATAAATTACAGAATTATTATATCTTACATGAAGACAGAAATGGAAATGATCACTTCTTTTGATGGAGAGCTATGTTGTGAATTACTTTTTTAAAAAAAAACCTTCAAATAGATGAGTTATATGTGAAAAATGTTGGAACGCTAAGTGTTTTTACAAGATTTGTTACTGGCAAGAAATAGGCAAACATAAATGAGATTGGTCCGAAAAGATTACCCTGCAAGCTTGCTGATCTGTCTAAAGTAGCGACAGATCATAAAACTACTGAGAAATAGAGGTAGAGTGAACAGAAAATATAAAAAGACAGTCTACAAAGATATATCTTTTCTTTTTAATCCCAAGAATTGATATTACTGCACTGATACACTTCTTTAACACACGGCACAGGACTGGCCTGAGTTTGGATGAAGGTTGCATTGTCAAAAGTGTCTGACTATAACACTGTGCCTGTACCAGGTAGATGTTATATGTGGGTCATTTGAAATATACTTAATATTTGAAGTATATTTGAAATATACTTAACTCCACTGTGTGATAGCAGCAAGACTTAGTAAGATAGCAGGCTCAGTGTTCTCTTCTGCACAATGGGAATATTGATGATAACTAAATGTTAGCCAAATTAGATATTTAATGAGAAATGCTTTCAACAGTGCCTGGAATCACATTGATCTTTTTTTCTCCTCCTTATTTATTATTTTTGCCATGTTCTTCATGGATGCTTTCTATTGTTAAACTAATTTGTATATATATGTATATATATAATCTTTATTTAAGCACTACGATTACACGCATGATTGTAGTTGGGTTTTAAATTTGTATCACTTAGCTTTTTAGCTGGTCTTAAGGGAACAACTCTTTAAGCGCTAAAGGTTCCTGGTTCTTTGATCACTCCCCTGTGGCTCAGGGGACCATATGAGTGTCTGATTAAATCTGAGTTGGCCAGAGGCAAGACAAGTGCCCTAATCATTGTACTATCTCTGTAGCCACATAAAGTAAGTTATTTATTAAATACACACATCCAGAATTCATGGCTACCCTGAATACCAGGTAATGTCATCTAATTAATTGTTAAATTTGTACCAAGAGCTTGGCAGTGAAACTGTTGACTGTATTATATGGCTGGATAACCTATGAACCTATGTTCAGAGAGTTTTTGTGGACTTAGGCAAACCCCTTAGTTATTTACCTTTTATTTATTTCTGAACTTTTTAATAATCTAATTTTATAGAAAATAATATTATTGTGTATTTATATAACAGTACTATACATTTCTTCCCTTTATTGTTGTGATGAGTGGGGTTTGCATATTTGATTACAACACACTTTGTGTTACTTTTCAGGGCTGCATGGTTTTAGTTGTGGCGTTCACACATAGTTGGGTTCAGTTTGTGGAAGATTGCACTCTACTTTTATGGCATGATATTGCAATGATAGTGCTAATGAAATGATCGCACATTGCATGTGGGGCAATGCAAGAGATGGAATTTGTGTCTTTTATAAGGCAAACTACTACTGAGCTATATTTGTAGGCCATATATATATATTTTTTCCCCTGTAGATAAATTCTATATGTTATTTTGTCTACTTTCTAATCATATTATTTCCTAGTTATTGTGAAAAGTTTTCCCCAAATCTACCTGTTGTACAAATGTTAATTAATTTTAATGCTAGCTTACATTAAAAATAAACTTTATATTCAAATCATAAGACCAGCAGCAGGTAACATGGGGACAGCGTGGCTCCATGCTGTAGGCTTTTTGGCAAGCTTAGGGGAGGATGCAGCCTCTGGCTGCCCCCACAGCCTTCTCCCTCCTTCCTCCCAGACCCCAGGGGTACACCCGGGCTGCCTGCTGCTTGGGGTGCCAGTCAGGTGGGTTCTGGCAAGCATTTTGAGGGTGGCCCCAGGCCTTCCCCATCCTGCACGCTCCTTATGAAGCAGATTAATATTCTCTCTCATGCTAACTGCCAGTCAGTTCCCAAAATGGAAGAATAGACTCTCAGCCTGAGAAGAAAACAATACTCTCTTCTTATCAATTTATTATCTACCAACTCCTATCCTCCAACTCCCTTCACTGGGCACCTGTACTAGCTACCATAATGTTTCGAGACACCCCACTCAAAGACATTTCCTGATACAGGAGTGCTGGGAGCTGTTTACAGACTCCAGAGGGCCAAATCAAAGACCAAAGTGGTGTCGTGAAAACAACACCCTCCTCCCATGACTATTTCTAAAACATAAAAGGGACATGTGTACCTTTTTTATATATCTTTGATGTGTTCCATTAACATCTATAACTCTCTCTCTCTCTCTCTTTTTTTTTTTTTGGCTTTTTGGGTCACACACGGCATCGTTCAGGGGTTACTCCTGGCTCCATGCTCAGAAATCGCTCCTGGCAGACTTGGAGGACCATATGGGACGCTGGGATTTGAACCGATGACCTTCTGCATGAAAGACAAATGCCTTACCCTTCATGCTATCTCTTCAGCCCCAACATCTATAACTCTCTTTGAATATCCTCTTATACAATGACAATTCTGTCCACTGTTTTTTTTTTTTGTTTGTTTGTTTCCTTTGAGATCTGTTCAATAAGCAATACTGGTAGAAGAGTATATTTGTATAGAATTCATGTTAGAACCAAGCTACGGGGAACGCTGGACTTGCTCCCTTAGCCCCCAGATGCACCAACAACTTTGTGGCATTGTTTCTCTTTTGCATAGGCACATTAAAATGGGAAAATATTACATATGTAAACAACTTCTTATCTAATAGGGATGGGAACACAAATTTTGTAATGCAGTTAGGCCTTATTCCCTGAACATTGCCATAATGACTTGGCTAAGGCCTCTGAAGAATTGACATTGCCCATACACCCCTGAACAATGAATACCATCTATGGAAACAACCACAATTGACTATAACATTACCAGGACACAAACCTCTACCAAGGAAGACCCTACCACTGCTCCGACATTGATTTACTCCAAAGAGTACTCTCAACACCTACTTGCAGGGCAGGTCTCTACATATCTAATGGTGAGGTGAAACTAGAGGATGCTCCACATCAACCTGACTTCAATGAAGGAAATTCACAGAATTCAGAATCTTTAAATACAGAACCTGACACCAACAACAGCTAAAATTTGGAAAAAGCTTCACTGGGACCACGGAGGGTGACTCAGGGGTTGGACAAACTGGTATGCCTGGAGCCCAGAGTCAGTGTTATGCCAATAAACTTCTGGGGTGAGGCCTTCTTGTAATCAGGTCAAGGATATTTTCCCCCCGTTTCCCCACATTTTTCTGGGCCTATGCAAACAACGGCAATTGCCACTTTCACACCTTTACTACTGTATTTTTTTTAACACATATCCTTTAAGAAAAAAAACAGCTTAATGAACTTAAAAAAATAATAACTGTAGTAGAGCACCTGTCTTGAATACAGACAGGGGATGGGAAGGAGGGAGGGGGGAAGTCAGGGTGGAAATGTTGCACCAGTGAAGGGAGGTGTTCTCTTTGTGACTAATATAATATTTGTAATCATGGTGCTTAAATAAAAATTTATTTAAAAATATCATAAGGCCACATTTAGATAAAATAATATCTATGAATATCTGTAAATGTGACTCTCAATAACATTGTCTACGAAATTATGTTTTCCAAAAGGAGATATAAACATGAAGAGGTGCTTGTAAACTGTGAGAAATAGGTTGAGAGCGATAAATCCTATGGCAACCAAAGGGCTTTTAAAAATGTGAATATGAGAATTTCTTCTCTTGTAGAGTAAGCACACAGCAGTAAGTTTGAGTTCTCTATGGGATATAAATACTGATGCTTTGCTTCAATGAATGTCTCATGATTCCTCATGCAAAGTGTGTACCTCGGAAGGAAATGCTATATTTTTTAAAAAAGGCATCAAACACTAGTGTGTCATTAAGAACCAGTGTAGAACTTCAGAATAGGAGATGTCCAACAAAAGATGTATACATACATACATATATATACAGATATATATCTATATATCATGGAAACAACTATGGGAAAGGTTGACAGACCCTGACCAGTTGGAAACATTTAAAACAGCCTACAAAACCACATGTGTTTTAGATTAGATTAGAAAGTAATCTTTAGATTTATAAATTTAGATTACATTATATAAATATATAATATATAATATATATTTAGATTATATTATATAATTTAGATTAGAAAGTAATCTTTGTTTTAAAAAGCTGCCTTATTAGCCTTATTAATTTTTCATTGGAAAGAACAGCATTATTAATTTTATATATTTATTTTTATATTTTTACAATATCTTTATTTAAGCACCATGATTACAAACATTGTTGTAGTTAGGTTTCACCCTCCCTTCACTAGTGCAACATCCCCACCACCAATTCTCCCATCTTTCTCCTCTCCCATCCTGCTTTATTAGTTTTTAAATAGCCATACTCCATTATTTTAAGAATTCCCTGGTAATATTCAGCTAAAGAAACTTTTAAATACTGTTGACAAGTTGATGTAAGAAGTTTATGCAAAGACTAAGCCTCCCTTCAGCAAGTATTTGTTATATTGATTAAAAGCAACTACTGTTTCAGTGTGTGTTCCTTAGAAAGAGCCAGCAATCATGTCAAGGTCTTTACTGAGCTCTGTTGTATAAAAATGTGAGAGTTAATACAGAAAGAAAAATGCTTGTAAAAAAGAGGGTTGAGATTTTTTTCTATAAAATTCTATCACTATTCAAAAAGTGAATCACTATATTCATGTCTGGCAATTATATTGGAATAATATATTTATGGCATTATTGTGTGTATAAGATATAAGACTGTGAATAAGTGCAAAAATGCTAACCTTTCTTCAGATTATTTTTGGATTTTGGGGATGCTTAGGATCAAAACCAGGTTGGCTGCATGCAAGGCAAAATGCCTTACCTGCTGTTTTTGTGCTCCGGCACCCTTCTTCAGATTTTTAAATTCTCACTTGAAATTTTTAGAAAGGAGGCTACAATTTTAGTGGGAGAAAAGTCACCCATCTAATGTTCAGAGTGTATACCTGACTCTCCACTTATGAATCACTCCTGGTGGGTTCTGGTGACAATAGAGAGACAACAGAGAACAATTGACTATGGAGAAAGATTGAGAAACTGGCCACAACAGGGAAACTTTTATGTTGTATATCAACTTTAGGACTCTGTGTTCTCATAGAGAAGGAGATAGTAGGAGTGATATTACTCAAGGCTTATTTCTGATTTTTTTTATTTCTGAGAGGCACTTTTCTTTGCGGTCAAATGAATGCTTGATTATTAAAATGTTCA
Source organism: Suncus etruscus (assembly GCF_024139225.1). Lineage (NCBI taxonomy): Eukaryota > Metazoa > Chordata > Mammalia > Eulipotyphla > Soricidae > Suncus > Suncus etruscus. Next base: position 53,614,378 of record NC_064861.1, read on the forward strand.
TAATAATGTATCTTTCCAGGTTTTTCTTCAAGATTTCTCAGGACTTATTGATAATTGAAATATTGAGTCTAACACAATCTTAGAGAAATTTTCATGAAAATTCCACAGAATAAGTGACCAACTAAAATATGATCATGGATATTGACCATTTATGAGAGTAGATTTCTAAGCAAGAGTCAGCTTTGAATATCTCGAAAACTAACTTATTTCCATGTAGATCCTTACCTACCCCTTTTATTTCTTTACAGCCTAAACCAACCATATTCCATATAGAGTTAGGATAAGTAGAATATTCAAGGAAGAGTCTATTCTCTTCCAAGTGTTCCCATCTATGTATATTTCTGCAAATCTTTATTGCAGTGCTCTGGACTTTATACTATCACCTAAGAATGTCCTCTTCCCTCAGGTTTCATTGATAATTGTTCACTAACTAGTATTGAAAACTAAGCTCCTGAATTCTAGTTTTTACTAGCACAGTATATGTGTTTCAAATGGGTATTTAGCTTTGGGACCCATCTTGGGTTATCAGGTTTGTCTCTGGCTCAATTACTTACTCTCCTCCACCATTTCCTAATTATGATACTAGAGGGTGAGTTAAAGATAATTTGTGTAAAACTATTGTTTAAATGTAGGCTTATACATATACATATATACAATGGACTATTATGCAGCCATCAGGAGAGATGAAGTCATGAAATTTTCCTATACATGGATGTACATGAAATCTATTATGTTGAGTAAAATAAGTCAGAAGGAGAGAGATAGATGCAGAATAGTCTCACTCATCTATGGGTTTTAAGAAAAATAAAAGTATTTTTGCAGTAATCCTCAGAGGCAAAAGATAGGAGGGCTGGAAGGTCCAGCTCACTACATGAAGCTCACCACAAAGAGTGATGAGTTGTTAGAGAAATAAATACATTGAGAACTATCATAATAATGTGAATGAACGAAAGATGTAGAAGCCTGTCTAGAGTATAAGCGGGGATGGGGAGGAGGAAGATCTTGGACATTGATGATGGGAATGTTGCACTGGTGAAGGGTGGTGTTCTTTGCATAACTGAAACACAACTACAATCATATTTGTAATCAAGCTGTTTAAATAAAGATATATATATATATATATAAAAGAAATCAAAGAGGAAATAAAAAACTTTCCTGAAAACAAATGACAATGAAGATACAAACTATCAGAATCTATGGGACACAGCAAAAGCAGTACTGAGAGGAAAATTTATAGCTTTGTAAGCACACATCAGGAAGGAAGAAGGGGCATAACTGCATAGCTTAATGACACAGCTAAGAAAAAATAAATAAATATAGGATAGTAGCCTCCTCATTTTCTCAAAATTTAGAGGGTGACTTGATAACTTCTGGGGGGTATCCTATGCCCCTCTGATCAGTGTTAGATTTAAAATTTTCTGTTTCTCCCCAAAGCGGCCCTGAGTATTTCAAGAAGGACACCAGACCATGTAAATGCAAAGGTGAGTGTTTATTCCTGGCACCAGGGAACACCTGCACAGGACACAAATCTCAGAGCAAGGACCCCCTGTCAAATTTAAGCAAGGCTTTTATATGATTTTGCAGAAAGCAGTTATCAGTTCATCTTACCCTGTGGTTACAGCTGGTTCAGCATCAAGTAGTTTATTTTGTGATAGTTTTTTTTCAGCAGAAACAAAAGCTCCAGTCTCAATTCATAGAAGGATGTGGTAAGAACAAGTTTTGCAAGCGACGTGGAGGGAGGGGGGAAACAAAAGATGGAAAACCAGGTGCCCAGAAGCTTCATCTCACGTACACAGGACCAGAAGCATGACCTACTTCTGGTTTGGGGACAGAGCAGAGTAAGGGGCTTAATCTAGGGGCTTAATTTCTTTTTCTCTTCAATCAGTGCACTCTGTAGAATGAAGACCAAGTTGATATTTCAATACAGAAATAGGCTGAGTAGAGAAGAACTTTTTCTTTAGTTCAGAATCACCTTTTTGGAAGAGAACTATGTTCAGGTTCACCAATTAATGTGGTTTCCTGAAGGACCTCCAACGAATCACAGGCATGGTTTAGTCTCTGTATATCTTGGGTGCTCAAAGGGAGGAGTTATACAGCAAGTAGGATGGAGGTTGTCTTGAAATATGATTCAGTGGTTTGAATTACTGTTACTCATCACCTTTATCAGGAGGTATCACTCACTTCCCAACAATATTTGGAGATGATTTATTTATTTCCCTGAGTATCTAACCAAGTAGAACTTCTGTGTCATATAGTTACTCTATGTCAATAATAAGATCTTTACCCAGTAAATAATTTGAGCCAGTCCTCATGTGGTGGCTGGAGATCAGACCAGTATGGGTACATGACAAGCATGTGCCTTAGCCCCTTCATCTCTTCATCTCCTTTTTAGTTTTTGGGCCACACCCGGCAGCACTCCAGGGTTACTCCTGGCTCTCTGCTCAGAAAAAGCTACTGGCAGGCTCTGGGGACCATATAGGATGTCGGGATTCAAACCACCGTTGGTCCTGGTTCTGTCCACCGTTGGTCCTGGTTCTGTCGCTTGCAAGGCACACATCCTACTGCTGCTGTACTATCTTTCCCGCCCCTCTTAGAGAAAGTTTCTTAAAGACATTTCTAATACAATTTTCTCATAAGTAGGAATATTTCTTTTATAAATTTAGATATTTATTCTTTTATCTGTTGTGATCTCTGGCCAAAAAAAAAAAACCCACCACTTTTTTGTTTTGTTTTGTTTTGGGGCCACACCCAGTGGTGCTCAGGGATTACTCCTGGTTTTATGCTCAGAAATCAGTCCTAGTAGGCTCTGGGGACTATATAGGATGCCAGGGATCAACCCCAGGTCTGTCCCGTATAGACTGCATGCAAGGCAAACACCCTACCACTGTGATATTGCTCCTGCCATGACACTGCATTTTTGAATATGAGAATTTGAACATTGACAAGCTGCTGAATTTTAATTTTTTATTATTTTGAATTTTCCAAATTTCTCTTTCTTGGTTTTTAGGCCACACCAGCTTTGGCTTTGTGTTCAGGACAGACTCATGGTTAGGCTCAGAAAACTTTATTTGGTACTAGTAAACTGTGTGCAAGGTAAACCTATTACCTATTGTACTACCTCTCCAGCCCTGAGCTTTCCAATTTTATTATTTATTTATTTATTTATTTATTTATTTATTTATTTATTTATTTATTTATGTATGTATGTATGTATGTATGTATGTATGTATGTATGTATGTATGTATGTATGTTTTTGTTTGGGGGCCACACCAGAGATGCTCATGCTTATTCCTGGCTATGACGTTAGGGATTTTTCTTGGTAGGACTTAATGGACTACATATGGTGTTGGGATGACCCTATGTTGGGCAAGGCAAGTGCATTACTGCTATACTATCACTCTGGCAGGAGTTTTTCAATTTTATTTATTTTTTATTTTTTAACTTCATTTATTTATTTATTGAATGAATGATCGGTTTTTGGGCTATACCCAGCTACACTCAGGGGTCACTCCTGTTCTGCACTCACAAATTACCCCTGGCAGGCTGTGGACTATATGAGACTCCACGAATCGAATCAGGTCTTTCCCAGGTTGGCCGCATGAAAGGCAAATACCCTACTGCTGTGCTATCTTTCGGGCCCCTAGTTTTCCAATTTTAAAGTCAAGAAAGTTTTACTTCATTCTGCCTCTCTAATCTTATACTTTACCTATATCACTCATTTTTCTCTATTAAGTTACTACTGTCTTTTGAGTTAATGTGTTTTATCACACTATTAATACTTGAAAAAGTTATGGAAATAAAACCATACTTTCTGTATAAAATATTTTTATTGTATGAGAATTCAACACTTTATCAAGAAGTATTCCTTTGTGCTTTTTTCTCCCCTCCCCCTAATTTGTGTTTGCTGACTTTATTCTTTCTATGCTATAAAATTCCATTGGATAACATCTTACTTGAGTTATCAGATTTGATTATCAGAAAATATATTTGTTTATAAGTATCTTTTGGAAGCTAACATTTCAAGTTAAGTGCCAGTTTTATTATACTTGGTTAATAGATATAATTAAGCTTTAGCTCTTTTTAAAATTTAAAGATCCATGATTTATAAAGTCACTGATAGTTGAATTTTGGATATAGAATATTTATAACCAGTTGAACTACCAGTGTGAACTTTACTCCAACAAGATTCCCAAGTTCCCTCCAAAGACTTCCCACACACATACAGGTTGCCACTTCGACAGACACATTTTAAAATTTTGTGGTTTTACTTTGATTCTCATGTTTTCAGTGTTTTGAGTTAGAAATAGAGCTATACCACTCTCTCAAATTTCCTATATATCCAAACTGAGTCCTCTGATCTCTGAGCAGAGTGATCCTTGCTGCCCCATTACTTACCTTTCTTATATTTTCCTCCCTCATCTCTTTTATTCTCTGTCCTTCTCCCTATGGTGTGGGGGCAAAAGTGATCTAAATTCCCCCTGCACTGCTTTTCCACATTCACTTATTCTATATACCATAGGTAGTGAGATCATCCTGTGTTTGTCCTTCTTTTGACTTAATTCACTCAACATTATATCCTCCACATATAGAAACACTATAAAATTCAGATTGTAGAAAAATTTTTAGTTCTTTTTTTAAATAATAACTTTTTATTTAAGTACCATGGTTACAAATATTAAATTAAATGCCTTCATTTTAATGTAATGTGATTTATAGAGTTGTTCAAAATACAGTTATTTATGACATACAATATTCCAAATCCACCACCAGTGTAACATTCCCTCCATCATTGTCATTAGGTTCCCAATTTTGGGGACCATCATTTTTACTTTGATTTTTTATTACTTTGAAATTTTTTACAATTTTTATTTTGACCATTTTGGCTTACATATATTTCACAGTAATATTTTAGATACATATTAACATTGAATCAGGTGAATTCCCATCACCAAATTTGCCCTACCTCTACCCCCATTCTCATCCTGCATTCCATATCCCCCACCCTCATCCCCCAGGCTGCTAGAATAAGTGGTCCCCTCTGTGTCTAGCTTACTATTTAGTGATCATATATCTGGTTGGTCCTGGTACCCTCCCATATTTCCCCCTTTTGAGAGGTGGAACTCGATAGTTTTGTTTGAAGAAAAGGAAAGCAATAAAGTGGGGTAAAAATCAAATAAACATAAAATGGTTGTAGTCCTTCTAGAGGCTCTCAACCTCAGTTTGAGAAAGGACAGAAATAAAGGATCTGAAATACCACAACAATACAAAAAGAAATATCAAATAAAATATTTAGTGAGTACTACAGCACTAAAGGCAAGTACACATAATAGTCTCGGTCCTGAAATAAAACCATGTCAGAGCACAAAAAGAAAGAGAAAGATAAAATAACATAGAATAAGATTGGGGACATCAACTTCAATATCTACACCAAAACACAAAAGTCAAAAAAGATAAAAATAAAAAATAAATAAATAGATAAGCAATTCAAAAGCATAAGAATTAAACTTTTGATAACATTATCTTCCAAAAAAAGTCATAGAAGGAGAAATAGCAGTGCTTCAACCAGGTTCTAAATTCCAGAAACTGTGAATAACAATGAAGAATTAAGTTTGCTATCCAACCATGGTGACTAAGATTAAGATAGAAGTTTAAGCCCAGCTATTCAACAGTAGATTAATGTACAAAAAAATAAACATGCATATATACACAGTGAAGTGCCATGCAACTGTAAGAAAAAGATGCAATTTGTTACACATGGATGGATCTAGAGGGTATCATATGGAATGAAGTCAGTCAGAAGAAAGAGGACAGATACCAAATAATCTCATATATGAGATATAAGATACATATTAAGGGAGCCACAGATGTCCTAAAGCAATAGAACTGGAGAATTGGTTTCATAACAAATTATGACAGAAGTAGAGAGGGAATGAGAAGGATACTTTGGGACAATTTTGGAAGTAAGAGGACACACTGATAGTGGGTGTAATATTAGAACAATATATACATGAAACTACCATTAACAGTATTGTAAGTCGTGATACCTCAATAAAAATTGAGAAGAAATTTAAAAAAGAGAAGTTTATTCTGGTTTATTCAGTGGGACATACTTTATAGTGGAACACAGAGTGGGAAGAGAGAGAGAGAGAGAGAGAGAGAGAGAGAGAGAGAGAGAGAGAGAGAGAGAGAGAGAGAGAGAGAGAGAGAGAGAATAAAGCAGGTAAGTTTTTTTTCCTGGCATTCCATACGATACCCTCAAACACCATTAGAATTAATTCCTGAGTATAGACCTAGGAGTGAATTCTGAACAATGCTGAATATGAACTCAAAACTAAAACAAATAAACAAACATACACACAAACAAATAAAGTGAAACATAGAGGTGGGAATTAGATAGGGAAAGAAGCTATAATGTTAGTTTTTGAAGATTTAGAAAAGAGAAATACATGAAGGAAAGCTGGTAGATATAAAAACCAGAAAAGACAATGCAAAATATCCCCTCTAACCCCCAAGCATTTAAAAAGTTGAGACACATAGCAGAAGTGAGACACATAAATTTGTATTGTTTAAGTTAGTAGGTTTGGGGTAATTTGTTATAGAAACCATTGAAAATTATTTTAATGATCTATCAAGTGACAATGTAATCATAAATTCATATGCACATAAAATATGTCAGACTACATACAAATATTCAGCAATATAAAATCCATGAATTCAGAAGTACAGAATATTAGTGTATACATCAGGTAGTTTTAGAATTCCCAATCATATTCCTGTGAGAACCATAATTACAGACTAGAGTTTAACAGTATATAGTGTTTTTAATGTTTAATCGTACATTTTATAATTATTTTATAATTTTTTATATTAGCTCCTTGATTTTACTTTACTCATATAAAAATGTCTTTACCTGGGAACTAGAGTGGTAATACAGCAGTAGGGCATTTGCCTTCCATGCGGCCCACCCAGGAAAGACCTGCATTAGATTCACTGGCATCCCATACTATCCCTGAGACCACCAGGAGAGAGTTCTGAGCACATAGCCAGGAGTAACCAACCCCTGAGCACTTCTGGGTGTAGCCCAACCCCCCAAAAAGTAAATAAAATAATAATTACTTGTTTTAAAAAAAGTCTTTACACATTTTCTTTATAGCTATAATTAATGGCTTGAGAACAGCTAATATAACTGACTACTATTAATTCATCCTAATTAATAATTTACCTTTCTCCTTTTGGTTGATAGTTTTACTAAATTTACTAATTATTTTTGCGGTGTCAGGGATTAAATCTATTCTTTGAGTTTAATCCCAAACACTGCAAAAACCAAAACAAATTAAATAAATGAAAACAGGTTTATAGTTTTTAATTTAAGCATGTCACGATATCTTTAATTTAATCCTGGTAGTAGTGATGTTTTGTTTTATTTGTTTCTGTTTTTGTTATTATTTTTGTCTTATAGCCTGTAATTATAAAATATTTAAACATTCTGATATTAACAATGACTTTTCACATGATGGATGTTGCATAAGTTTTGTGAGTAGTCCATGTATATGTGAAAATAAAATATATTTTTTATTTTTTAGGAAGGTAATTAAATACATATTTGTTAAATTCTTTATGCTTGTAGGTATTCATTTATTAAATTAGTTTTTAATATATGTGAGAACTGAGAATTCAAGCTTCCTGTTTGTTGTTATTTCTACATATTTCCCTCAAGTGTCTTTAACAATTTTTCTTTTTCACTATGGATGCATCATTATTTGTTCATACATATTTATAATTATTATTTATTTGTATTATAACATGCCGAATATAAATTGTTCCTAATCTAATTTATTCACTTGTTGGTCTAAATTCATTATCAGAAGCCCTGCTATTTGTATCCCTCTTTCATTTCCTGGCTTTCATTTTCTGTGTCCAACTAGAGTTTATTATAACTTGTTCTATTTTATGTTTTTGTATTTTCATTTTTGGACCATACTTCACAGTATTTAGGTCTTACTCCTGGCTCTGGGCTCAAGGATTATTTCTGGTGATACTTGGGGAACCGTATTGGGTATGGAAGATTGAACACTTGTCAGCCACATGCCAGAAAAGCACCCTACTCACTGTTCTGTCTCTTGACTATCACTCTGTTCCTTAATCTTTTTTTTTTGTAGTAATTGATGTTACAGATATGTCAACTTTAACTATTATATATTTACATATTTCAATTTCTGGACTTTCTCTAAAGTTTATTTTAGTAGTTTACTTATTTTATAATTATAGTTAAAATAGTTGTGGTTTTTTATTTGTTTAAATAATGTAAGTGGCTTATTCCTATTCAATTGTGTGATAAAGTACCTTTCCAAGGTCATTGATTAATGAGTTATGAAGCTGTAATTTAAATTATATAACATTTGTTCTTTGCTTTTTGTGGGAGTGTGGGTTTGAGTCATCATAGACTCTAAAAACAAGCAGTGTGGAACTATATCTCAATGGCTATGTAAGGCAACAACTTTTATGCACTGCAAGATAAATAAAAGCACAGCCAAATGAATAGCTGGATAATGTGAAAATTGTTTGCTAAAGATGAAAAATATTTACATGATTGGCTTACCATTATATAACAGTATTATTTTTGATGCAAAATCTCTTTTCGCTGCTTTGCATTTTTTCAATTGTTTTACTTTCCATAAATGTTCACATAACAGATATATTCAATATTACTGTGCCTTGATGAAGTCTTAACTTTTGACTTTATGGCCCCTGAAAGGTAAGAGTAGCTGTTTTGTCATTTGCTTTCTCTCCCTTCTTCTACTTGTTTACCTAGGAAGCTGAAAGTAAGAAACGATCTAAGACAAATGCTTTTGAACACATTTAACAATTCCAAATGATAGATCAGTCCATTTAAGTAGAGGAATAAATAAGCATTCACAGTTTACTGAAGAGTCACTTCTATAAAGTCCTTGAATAAATTGGTATAAAACAAATATTTGTGTTAGATTATATTAGATGAGAAAAATGTCTAAGTTAATATCTCTTTTGTAGAGAAAATGATTTATTCTTTTCACAAATTTTTTTTTGAGTTTTGGAGTTACACATGGTAGTGCCAGGTGGTACACTTGGGCTCTATGTTCTGGAGGGACAGTTGGCAGTGCACTGGCTGGTCAGTCTTCAAGGCATGCACTGGAAATCTTGCATAATTTCTAAGTCCCTCCCTTTAAAATTCTAACATGCAAAATCAGTTGTGTTCAAATGTAAGTGACAGGGGAAAAAATGACCCCAAGTTCTTCCAAGTTACAAAGAATAAACAGCTGCTTCATTAAGAATGGGGTCTCCAATTTTTGGTGGAATCTTTCTTACATTTTCTGACATTTGAATTTTTCATATATACCATGGGAATAATAACATCTATCTTTCAGAAGGAAGACACTTGAAATAAAACAGTTTATGAAAATTGCTGGAGCTATAATTCATTCCCCAAAATTCTTGTCTAAGGGGAACTTAAAGAGGACACCAGAGTATCTGGGTTCATTTAAATCAGAAAGTGAAGTGCTATTGGGTATCATTAATCAAAGTTGTATGGGTTCTGTCAGATTAAAATGCTCTTCATATATGGATTTCTGAGAAACTATTTTTATTGACCTCTTAACTAGGTCAATAGGGATTTATTATTTTCATTGCATTCTTAATCAAGTTGCCTGATGTAAATGTTCATATAGGTAAATTTACTTTCTAATACATGTAAATGCTAATAATAGATTTAGCAATGAAATTAAATTTGCTTTATTAATTTTTTAATACTAAATTTCACTAACAGATACATTAAATATTAATTGTCATCTTTATTATGCCAACTCTAATGAAAAGACATATATCATTAGTGATATGCTTACAACATAAAATATGTAAGAACATTTATGAGGGAAAAATCCATAACCTCATTAAACATGTTTATATTTGTTCCTACAGTGTCAATTATCCTCACAATTGTTAGTATATTCACATTATAACAAAAATGAATAACATTTTTTATAATCGGATCTTATTTCTCTTAATCTACCATTTCAGAATATCTATTTTATATGCAAAAATCTTAATATTAAAATTTGTGATAAAAATTTAACTAGATTTTCTCTACATTTGCATTTTTAAGCACATTTAGATAAATCAAAATAGGATTGTGGGTATTATTTATACTTAAATTGTATATGTATAGATCATTCAAAATTTAAAATTCTACCTTTGGATAAAATAAATCTTTTTATTTTCCACATTTGGCAGCAACACTCAGGGGTGACTCCTGGCTCTGCACTCAGAAATTCTTCCTGGAAGCTTCACAGAACCATATAAGATGTCAGAGATTGAACCTGGGTCTGTCCTGTGTTGGCCTCAAGCAAGGCAAAGGCCTTACCACTGTGCTATCTCTTTGGCCCAGGACAAAATAAATCATAATTCTATAATGTGATATTTCTGATGAGTCATCCATTTGAATTTAGTTCAGAAAAATAAAGGTATTTTTGTCACCACAATTTGCAAACCTAGTATATTATTATGCTTCTTATTATATAATTTGTGAAGTTAATTAAATAAAATATTCTGATTACTAGTTATACAACACCAGTTGTACGGATTCCAATAATGACATTAAGCTCTATTAAGAATTTCAAAATATTTTATTTGATGAGTTTACATAGTTATTGGTGAGGCATATAGTTATGAGTTTACATATTTTATATACATATATATGCTTTATTTAAGCATTTATTATTTATCCGTATTGAAATGTATTGCCTTTTATAGAAAATGCCATGACATTATAATTGCTTTTAGTGGATGATAAATAGTTGTACTCAATCTAGATTTTTGAAAGCCAAATCTGTGCAACAATAATACAATAAGATAGAAATGTCTTATCCAGATGAATAATAAGTAAATTTGCTTGCCTATTGAGCAAATCCCATATAAATGTGTCAAACTCTGAGATGCTCAGAGTAATTGATGGTAAAAAGAGGGCAAGAAATTAAAGAAAATATTAGAATAAAATGTTTTTAAATTGATTGATGACTTTACTAAACCAAATAGTCAAATAATTCTACAGGCCTAATATTTATTATAATCATTGCAAAGCAATTTGAAGTTAGGCCAAGGCCTTCTAAGCTTTGTGATTTAATTCTATAGTTATAAATAATCCAACAAGAAACTCACCCATAGAAATGGCCTCTGGAAGTTGGAATAGATTGAAGTTATGACCTACTCCTTGGCCTCCTGAGCCACAATAACTGCTATAAGAATGTCAAGTGCATGTGGTACTTTGAAAAAGATCATTTTAGTGACATAGATGGAAACTTATAAAAGACATGTGGAGATTGAGTTCTAATAGAAGATGAGGAGTGTGAAGTCAATAGGTGCAATTCTACAATCTCAATTTTTTTTCTAAGCACATTAGCACAGATTGACTCTCTCGTACAAATCCTCAATACATACATTACATATTTTGTCTTACAAATACTTGTATCAGTTTTTTTCTTCCACATGAATACTAAAATCAAAATACAGGATTTATTAAGGAATAAACCACCAAATTTTAAGTAGTTAAAATTTCCCCTGAGATATTAAAAAGAAATGTTTAAGGTAGATTAAACCTAGTCCAAAAATTAAATCAAATTATATTCCGTGTGTTCAATTTTCAGTAGGGAAACCAAAGCCACTGGAGTGTAAAATTCTAATTAATGATGTGAAATGCTAATGGATTTTAAATTAAAAATACGTGCTCTTCAACACCACCTCACTCCACACAGTTTTACAGTAGATATTACAATAAAACTATCTTATAAGATCTGGAACACATAGATGGTATGCTTGTTACTTCTCCATTTTAATCTAAGAAGATCTGTATTAATAGAGCCTTATGCAAAATTTCTATTTTGACAGCTCAACCTAAAGGTTTGTTCATCTAGTCCACATTAGTAATCAACCACTGGCATCAATTTAAATCCAAATGTATTATAGTTATTCTCATTTAATTGTAGATCTTAGGTCCTCCTTTATTTACAGACACAGACAGGTTTATAATATTAAATTTCTAGATGGCATTATAACTAATTCTAAGAATTAATAATTAAAGGCAAAATTTTCTATAATATGTTGAATCTTTTGTTCATCAAGGCAAGCCCAAATGGTGAAGATATAGCATTAAATTCCCATTATTTTAAAATACCAACTAGAAAGTCATTAATATTGTCTTCCCTCCTGCTGACCCTTTGATATTGTGATGCTTTAGAAAGAGTATGAGATGGGAGAAACTATTTACCTAATATTCATCATATAAGGGGCTAATATCCAAAATATACAAGGCACTAACAGAACTTTATAAGAAAAAAACATCTAATCCCATCAAAAAATGGGGAGAAGAAATGAACAGACACTTTGTCAAAGAAGAAATACAAATACCCAAAAGACACATGAAAAAATGCAACTAATCATCAGGGAGATGCAAATCAAAATAATAATGGAGTATCATCTCACACTACAGAGACTAACATATATCACAAAGAACAAGAACAATCAGTGCTGGAGGGAATGTGGGGAGAAAGAAACTCTTATTCACTGCTGGTGGGAATGCTGTCTTGTTCAGTCTTTATGGAAAACAATGTGGAGATTCCTAAAAAAAAATAAAACTGGAAATTGAACTCCCATATGATCCAGCTATACCACTCCTAGGGATATGCCCTAGGAACACAAAAATAAATTTAAAAAAAAAATCCATTCCTCACACCAATATTCATTGCAGCACTATTTGCAATAGCCAGACTTTGGAAACAATCAAGATGCCCTTCAACAGATGAATGGCTAAAGAAACTGTGATACATATATACAATGGAATATTATGCAGCCATCAGGAGAGATGAAGTCATGAAATTTTCCTATACATGGATGTACATGGAAACTATTATGCTGAGTGAAATAAGACAGAGAGAGACATACAGGATAGTCTCACTCAACTGGATTTTTAAGAAAAATAAGACATTTTTGTAATAATTCTCAGAAATAATAGAAATGAGGGCTGGAAGGTCCAGCTCACGATATGAAGCTCACCACAAAGAGTGGTGAATGGAGTTAGAGAAATAACTACACTGACAACTAACATAATAATGTGAATGAATGAGGGAAGTAGAAAGCCTTTCTCAAATACAGGCCACAGGGGCAGGGGCAGGCAAGGAGGTGGGAGATTTGGGGCATTGGTGATGGGAAAGTCACATTGGTGAAGGGAAGTGTTCCTGATATTCCTGAAACCCATTTACAATCATATTTGTAATCAAATTGTGTAAATAAAGACATTAATAAAGAAAAAAAAGAAATAAAAAAAGTATGAGACCATCTAGAGGAGGGGTCTCAATCTCGGGGCCCGCTGGCCATTTGCGGCCCTCCGTACAACATTTTGTGGCCCACGGCCAGCCTTCAAATATCGCAGTATTCGTGATTATTCGCAATAAAAATCGCATTAGTAAGAAAAAATCGCATTAAACATTCACATACCCAGAGCAGTTCCATTTGGGGTATGCAAATGTTTAATGCTATTTTTTGCAATTTTTTTCTTACTAATGCTACTTTTTATTGCGAATATTCAGTAAGCGAAATCCCTTATGCGGCCCTGCCTCACCCCGACTTTGCCTCTTGCGGCCCCCAGGTAAATTGAGTTTGAGACCCCTGACCTAGAGTCTGCATAGCTTTGTTCCTTCAGGTGCTTATTTGTTCATTCACTGCCTTGGTGCCAGGAATTGTATGTATTGACTCAACAGTGACCAAAACAGATGCATATCCTTTTACATGTGCAATACAGAACCAAGTAAAGAAAGGTTAATTTATAGAAATAAAGAAAAAAGTTTATAACAGATGTAAGAAGAACTAAGAAGAAGCAGTTAGAAGAAGGTGAATTTGGATGGTGACCACCTGGGGAGAGTTAAGTAAGGACCACCCAGAATTGTCACTGATGAGCAAGGCTTAATTCTAAGGTGTCCCTATGGCTAAAGGTAATAGGTTGAGTGTGGACTACTGAAAGACAAGCATGACTTGAAGTTTTGCAAGTAATGGTCGTGTACAGAGAGTTGTAAAAGATCGCTTGTCAGGGGCTGAATGATTGCACTTTACACAGGATGGACTACGGTTCAAATCCGAGCATCCCATATGGTCCCCCAAGTCTACCAGGAACAATTTCTGAGTGCAGCGCCAGGAGTGCAGCGCCTTGAGCTCTGCCGGGTGTGCCCCCCCCCCCCAAAAAAAAATCTCCTGTCAATATAAATACCTGCTTTCTTTTTCTTTTGGTAGATGGGACAGCTTCCCATTGGTGCTTCGACCAGGTCCAATAGTATGGACTGGATAGCTTGGTATTCTGGACAGGTGATAAAGTGCTGATCAAATCCAGCAGTACTTGTGGATGGAAAGATGGAAAGATAAGGGTCATTACTATGTGAGGTCAGGGATCAAACTCAGGGCTTCATGTATGCAGGCATGTCCTCTATATTTCTGGCCCCAAATATATATTTTCCATGCACTCCCATGAAAAAGTCATTCCAAAAGTACTTCATGATGACATTCTCCTGTTAAGTTTGTGAGAAAAACAAGCAATATCTTTATCAGCGATAGTCATCATTAAGATGGCAAATAAAAGTAAATTGTGGAGTTGGCATTCACCCATCTTTCAACTTTTGTAAAGATTATCCCTAGGTACTCCCTTATTGTTTATTTCTTTCCATACATAATTTTCTTTGTTTTAAAAATCAAGGAATGATTTCCAGGAATCTCTCTTCTCTCCTCCCTCTAACTTCCTCCCAGGAGTCAGATTATGTTTTTATTCTAATCTGATTGTCCCCAACTCAGCTTAAAGTGAGAGCTTGATGAGAATAAATATACTGTTTCTTCCAATGTTATCTAGAAGAAAGCTATATAAATAGAAGGAACTCCTCAAATAATAAATGTTTAAGAAATGAGTGAAAAGAACTTTACCCAAAAAGACTATAGGCAGGATTGAAAAACATTTTGTTTTGTTTTAATAATGTTGTTATATTTTAATACATAATTTTAAAGAGAAAAATGTTGATAATAGTAGAAGTGATGAGTATGTAGAGGCTTATACTTATAATCATATTTGTATCTTTTTAAAATTTTTAAAATAAAAATAATTTAAAAATTAGATAATTTTTATTTCACTTGTCCTTTCATTGAGAACTTGTAATTTGAGTTTTGAGTTTTCTTTTCAGCAAAAAGCTCATAAAAGTAATTTTCTTAGTAATTGAGTGGCTGTATCCTATAAAGACCAATTCAATATTTGGGGAGTTTCTTTTACTTATCCAATTTTTTTCTAGGTGTCCAGAATATAGTATTAGAAAAAACTTCTCTCCTCACATAATTCAAAGTTACCCAGTCATGAAGCAAGGCCAACAAATGAAAGAGATAGCTTATCTCCATTGTAGTAGGAATTCTACTAGATTTTGAATGTGTTCTTTAAAGGTCATAAATAAATTAACTGAGTAAGTAGACCTCTGGAATAGTGCCATTCTTTTCTGTTTCAGCTTTTAACCAGTGTGCTCAGATCTTTGAATGAGGCAGTGATTCATGAAGGGAGTGTGCTGCCCACTTCTTTGGAGGATGCTTTTCAGAATGTAGGTTCCTTGGAAAGGGGAACTACAGGCTTAAACACTGCCTGCATGCTTACCCCTTGAGAGTTAAGGAGTTCCCAGGTGCCAGTTGGCTCTGGAAGGCTATGTGGCCAACTGCCAACTACTGGCCCTCTGGCAATTATGAAACTCTTTCCCTTATTCATCCATGTGTCCATCCAGCTGGCATAGATGTGCTGCTCACTAGGCTGTGAGTGAGTTGCTGGCAGTGAATGCCAGTGTGCCTCGGGAGACTAAGATGAATGCCTGATGTGGTAGGCACATGGTTTTTCAAATGTAATCATTTAGTCTAATACCAAGGTGAACATGGTTGGTATGATTGCATAAAATGCAAAACTGGATTAATTATTTTTTGTGATATCACACTATTTCATATTTTTAATATGGATTTTAATTACCCAATGAGTGTATGTTTGATTTATTTTCTGCCAAAAAGCATGCCAAGCCAGCCTCAGTCATGATATGGTAATAAAGAGTACACTCACAGTGTTAACAAAGAACTACCCAAGAAGTGCAAAACTGGAGTTTCTTGGATTTACTGTGTCTTAATAAAAACTTTACTTATAATCTTTAATCTTATTTTTTTATTTTTATTTTTTTTGGTTTTTGGGCCACACCTGGCAGTGCTCAGGTGATACTCCTGGCTGTCTGCTCAGAAATAGCTCCTGGGAGGCACGGGGGACCATATGGGACACTGGGATTCGAACCAACCACCTTTGGTTCTGGATTGGCTGCTTGCAAGGCAAACGCCGCTGTGCTATCTCTCCGGGCCCTAATCTTATATTATTATAAATGTTAAAAATATTTCTTTCAATACATGTACATTATTAAAATAATCAACTACTATAAAATATGTTCCTCCTTTATCATGGATTTTAAGAATGTCAATTTAATTCACTTTAATATTGAATTCAACTTTAGAAAATTCAACTTCAAGAAATAGTGAGAGAAATGATTGAATAGTTTATATGTGATAGCTTTATCAAAAACTGGTTAGCACTTTTTTTTCCTCTTCACAGAAATTAAAATGAATAACAATTGAGGAAAATAATTCAACAGTTGAAACAATCATACTTGAAATATTAGGCAGTTTTTAAATAACATTTAGGTGAGCTTATGAATTTTTAAATATGTATCTTTATTTTATAATGCCACTTTTTCAGCTGGTTGGGGTATTTAATATAATAAATATATGTGGACCAATATTGGAAGAAAATATCATAAAATACTTGTTATTGTACCACCGAGTTTGAAGTTGATATATAATAGTTATTTTTATAATATTTTAGTTTCCTGATATGATTATCCTTGAATATTTATTTAAGTAATATTAATATAAATTATACATGCATACATAATATACAAATAAGTGTTCATATTTGTGCAGGTATTATATATAGCTATGATATATTATAGATATGCCAATACACATGTCTATATATATATGTGTGTATTTATAACAAGATACATACTCAGTAACACTACATTAGGTTGAGCAATTTTAGTTATTTCCAAATCTCTCACCTGGAGATTGTCAGGTTGCAGGAAGACTGTCAGTCTTACTCCCCAAAGAGTTACCCATAATCTACTTCACACTTTTGGTTTTAAAAAGACTGTGTGTCTATAGTGATGAACCTTTATATTCTTGTTTTGTTATATGTCTGTATGTCTGTCTGTCTGTATGTATATATATATATATATATATATATATATATATATATATATTTGTGTGTGTGCCCTCATTTATAAGATATTTTGGCCAACTGCCTGAGACAGTCAGATATTTCTAGAAGAATAGTTTTTTAGATTGTTAATATCTCGTCATTTGCATGTACTGTCTTCCCAGTAAGACAGTTAGTTTATAATCTTCAAGTTGGGATAAACACAGTTGTATCTCTTTTGTAGAAGACAACAAATTTATCTACTGACCTTTTTGGGAGAGGAATTGGCTTACCAAATGATGTTCAGGAAGCTCAAGACACTCCTGGAGACAGTCAAGTAACCAGGCCAGCTTCTCAGTGCTCACAGATGGTACAGAACTTCTTTAGTTCTATAGTGCTAGAGATCCCCAGGAACCACCCTGGTGCTACTCAGGAATCTCTAGGGCCAGTCCCAAAGAAGACATCAAATATAAACTTGTAGTTTGAATATGAAGCTGATCTCTTTGAGGATTTAAAAGAAGCATGAACACCTTTTAAATATCATACAGTAGTTTATGTTGTACAAGTATACATAATATTGTTCAAATTAAAGAAATAAATCTGCAAATTTTTAAGTGCATATTGATTATGCATAATTATTGATAAACTCAGACTAAATCTTTGTTTATTAACTTGGGGACAATGCAACCTTAACTTTAGTATGTTAAAATTGTTTTTTGATTCAAACTTAATTTTTATATCCCTAAATAGCAAATGCCTTATGGAAACAACCATTTTTCACCAGACTGTAGATAATATTTTGGGAGTGATAGTGAATAGAGAGGAGGATGTCAAAGAATTCTAAATGCTCAATGAACAACTTGTGCATCTAGATTCGCAACCATATGGCTTCCTGCGTGCTCCCAGAAAAATCTTTAGAAACTCTTAGATAAATATTGTTTAATAGGGGATAATAGAATGAGGCTGGGTGGGGGGGCTAATCAGTAGGATAGGGGGTATGTTCACTTGAAGGAAACCAGGCTAGATGGAGACCACAGTTGGAAAAAAGTTGGGAAGCTGGTGTGGATCATTGTTTCTTTCATTTGTCAATGATCTAATGGGTGTGTAAAGAAGCTGACTTTAAAATCAACTTCCTTGGGGCCTGAGAGATAGCACAGCAGTAGGGTGTTTGTCTTGCACGCAGCCTACCAAGGACTGACACAGTTCGAATTCTGGCATCCCATATGGTCCCCTGAGCCTGCCAGGAGCGATTTCTGAGCATAGAGTCAGGAGTAACCCCTGAGCGCAGCCGGATGTGACCCATAAACCAAAAGAAAAAAATCTACTTCCTTTATTCAGCCTTTTCTGTGCTAACGTCATCTTCCAGGACACACTAAAATGTATTACATGATTAGCTGATGTGCATGTGTGTTTGCATGCACAAGTGTTCACATGCAATTATTTTCAGTTGGGGAAATTTTTGAGCTACGTGCTCAAAGACATTTTATTTTTATTTTATTTTATTTTATTTGTTTGTTTTTTTTTTTTTTTGTTTTGGGGCCACACCCATTTGACGCTCAGGGGTTACTTCTGGCTATACGCTCCCTGGCTTAGGGAGACCATATGGGACACCGGGAGATGGAACAGAGGTCCGTCCTATGCTAACGCTTGCAAGGCAGACACTTTACCTCTAGCGCCACCTTCCCAGTCCCTCGAAGACATTTTAGCTTAAAGGAAGGATGTTCCTGTAATTCTAGAGCTTACGTATTTTTTGTTTCTTAGGACTAAAATAGACAATTGCACACTTAGCATATCAAAAATCATTTAATTTTACTGAAACAGCCACAAGCAACTTTGGTCAGTTTTATTTTGATGTTATTATTGTTAATGTCATTTAATTTAAGTGCTCCCCAAGTTGCCAACCATACTGTTTATATTAAGAGTTTTGAAGCATTTAAAATTTTAATTGATAAATATGATGATGCCTAAATTTGACTGTTATAGTTAGGAGATGATTTAGAAATATTTCTTATTCAAATTAAATGTCAAAACATTTAGCAAGTGATAAATGTATTGCTTTTTAATTTGTTTAGCTTTCTCAGCTTATTATTAACTTTAACCTTTTAATTTATATGCACATTACATCAGGTAAATAACTTACTGTTATCTCAGTATGCTTTGTGCTAACTAGTTTTTAATAATCTAATATTCACCTGTATTTAACTAAGTAGTATTTAGGGACTTCACTATTAAACTTTTGATATTTTAATAATATATTTTAGAACATTAGGAATAAAAAAATAGTCATAATTATTATTTCCTATAGTTTGCAAAACTAGAACTCTTAAATAGATTTATTTACAACTTTTATTGTTAGATACTGATATTTGAGAGTTTTTTGTAGGGCAACTTTCAAAAATCTTCAAAAATTGGGGACCAATTGGACTTCAAAATTGGATTATAAAAATTGGAGCCCAGGGGACCACTTCAGGTGATGCTCAGCCTGGTATGTAGCCCTGACAGCAGTGCTCAGTTTGCCAATAATGATCTTGTACTCAACAATACTGTGAAACAGTAAGGGCTTTAGGCAGAAATGCTTAAGGGAACACATGATGCCAAGTATCAAACCCAGGACCTTATACATATCAGGACTGTGTCCCTGTGCTTTGAGCTATCTTTCTAGTGTCCCCCCTTTTTAAATTATGTTGTTTTTCACTTTTCTTTTATTCTATTTTTTTTTGTGGTAGCAGGGATTGAACCCAGGATACACAAGAGACAAGTGTTCTACTACTGTGATACTTTGATGACCCCAGAATTTTTAAATCATAATGCATGTAATACAAATGATAAATTTTGATAAATTTTACAATTTATTTCAACAATGACATTCTTTATTAATTCTTATTCACTGGTCGGTAGTGTAGTCCCAGATTTTTGCGTGCCTATGATTTTCAAGAGACAAAAAAAAAAAAATCTTGTTTAAAAGTGAAAAAAGCAGGGGGTGGGGGTGTAGAAATTCTAGCCTTTAGATTCATTCCTATCTAACATCACATTTTAAAGATACTTTTTCTCATTTATCCCACAACTTCTGTGTCAAGAGCCCCTATTATCTGTTAAAGACTAGATAGACTGAATGAACTGTGGATACAACAGGGAGTAGATTAGAATAAAACTGCTGTCATCTGTTTATAATCATCAAGATAATATTTTCAAATGTTAGGATCACTTATATCATTAAAACTAATCTATTCATGTGCTTTGAATTTAGAATTATTGCCCTTATAGTCAGGGTTTGTCCCTGAAGTTTTCAGAAGACTGCAAATATAACTGGTGTGATGACTCTATGATTTAGGATTTAGTGCTAAAATGCATCATACTTTAAAATTTGTATAATTTGTAAAAATGAACTTTATGGAGTATTGCTGACTTTTCTAAAGTACTTTATTATATGCTCTTTAAAATATATAGGAACCTTAGAAAGTAATCTATATTTGCTTGTCTCTAGCCTTTTATTTTTAACTCAGGAATACAATTCTCTATAAGATAAACCGTATTTTTTAAATTTTATTGAGACAATTATGAATTACAAGTCTTTCACAGTTGTATTTCAGGCATATAGTGACAGTGAATTAGGATCCTTCCCACCACCAGTGTGACCTCCTTCCACCATAGTTTCCAGCATGCATCCCATATCATCACTCTTAGCCCTCTGGGCAACTAGTGTATCAGGTCCATTTTGTGTTTAGCTTGTTATATATCGTTTGGGACTCTTGATTGCCTTTTGAGTATTTAGGTATGACTTTTTTAAACTAGGTTCCATCCACTTTATTTTATTTTTCCTTTTCTCAAGATGTAGAAAGATGTAAAAACATAAGGCAGAACAAAATGGTTCAAGTTAGAAGGTTCTATGTAAAAGGTAGGAGCCCTTCCTTATCTAGAAGAAAAACTTTGTTTTGTTTTGTTTTGCATAGGTGCAGTAAAAGTTGGGGAGATTAGACAGGGAATTTCCTTGGCTTAAGAGATACGGGTGTCTCCACCCAGGAATCATACTGTCATAAGACTGACTACAGGCTCCGGGCATATTGGTTGTCCAACCATGTCTTCATGGTATCAAAAGAAGTTCTGTTCAGTAGCAGTTGTCAAAATCAGTCTTCTGTAATTAGAGATCTTGGGTTTTGCACAGATTTGAGGAGAGAGTGTCTTCTGATTTCATCTCACAGTTAGGTGGAGAGGTAGGACAACCTGTCCTTAGATCGAGTTATTGTTGTTTTCTCATCGTTAGGGTGTCATATGAACCTACCAAATAAACCCTATTCTAAGTGCTGCTTCTACCACTGTGTTTGGCTAGATACTGCAACTTAATAAACATCACGACGTTGAAATTAAAACGAAATTGACTTTACATTTTGTTATTCTTCAATATGGATAAAATAAACATAGTTTGTAGAAAGAAGAGTCATAAATTTTGTGAAAGTAACTGAAATGGCTCTTAATTAAAAATATTATGATTTTTTCCTCATAGTTGCAAAACAGGCTCTTAATATAGTTGATAGTTAATAAGATTAATTTCTTAAACTAGTCAAGCATAGTGAGAGGACAATATATTTAAAATATTAATAACCTATAGTGAAGTTAAGCCACATTTAGCCTTATTAATTAACCAGGTAAACAATCCAATTTTTCCACATGGCTGTCTTGAATGAAATGTTCTAAGCATATTTTAACTTAAAAAAAAGCAAAGCTATGTACAGCGAATTATAAATTAAACACTTTGCCTGTGCTCTGTTCAACTTGACTGCCTTTATTCTGATTTTAGCCTTGTAAAACATGTAATATTTTATGTACTGGTTATACCTTTCTATAACCAATTGATTACTCAACAAATATATCCTAATGTCAGACTCTATTTGGAGAAGCCTTATATTGAAAACCATGTAATTTAAATGGATATTAACCTGATGTCTATATTTGAAAAAAAAAAAACAACCTAATTTTCACCATTACTGATTGCATATTAGTTCAGCCTTAAAACACTCTTACAGTAATGTTTGTTCTACTTAAGAGACACAGTTAGTGTGTTTCCCACTTTTCCCACTCCAGCAATGCACTCTTCACTTAGGCAATTTCCTCATGGTGTTTGCTACAAAGAGCCAAAGATGCAAGTCTGAATTCCCTGGTACATGAAATGAGGGCAAAGCATGCTGAGACAGTCACCTCCACCATCCCACATTCCATTTAAATTTACAGTAATAGACTGAGACTCCAGGAAAGCTTGCTGTGTTTGTTTGCAAACTAGTATGCAGTACTTACAAGTCTGTGGTTTTATTGACGTATTCTTTTCCGTTCCTGTGGTTTTTAATTGAAACCCCCACTGCTATGCCCAGCTTCAAGAATGCAGAATATAGGAGTTTTACATTTATTTTACAATTCAGACCAGAGGAACTCAGAAGCCTCAGCACATGTTTACAAAAATCTATATATATTTTTTTCATTTGGGGGAGGGGGCTTGTAATCAAATGATGAAATTTAGTATGTATGTTGAAAATTAATGTTTGAATTAAATCCTGAGTTGATGAAGTTCATTTCATATTTTCAACACATGCAATTGTCATCATTTGTTGAATTGAAACGAGGTGTCCTTACCTCAAAAGTATTTTATCGGACTGGAGGGGCAGTACAGTAAATAGTGCTTGCCTTTGTATGAGGCTAAACCATATATGATTCTAGACATCACATATTTTCCTCTGAGCACTAGTAGAGGTAATTCCTGAGTGCAAAAACAGAAGTAACCCCTTATTATTACTGGGTATGGCCTCAAATCAGAACAGAACAAATCCAGTATTTTCCCAATTTTTTGAGCCAGAAGTTCCTTTGAATATTAATGATATACACATATAAATGTATATATATATGTTTACAAAAAAAGTCTTATTCCCAATTTCCTAAAAGTCTAAATTTAGTTTCTTGATAATATATATTACATATCAATTTTCTTGGCTATGTTGAAGTCACTTTTCCCCCACAGATGAAGGCAACAAGATAAAGTAGTAGAATTGATCATTTTATGAAAGATATTAAATAACTTTATCCTTAGTTCTGCTGATTGATTACTAATGATAGGTTGGGATTGATGGTATAATACATATACACACATATATTTCACCAATTAAAAAGTTAAAATGTTTCCTTTTGGCAAAGTATTAATGATTTTAGGAATTTTTTTAAATACTTTAATAATATTGTTCATGTAGTTTAACATTATATTCATTATTAGTAAGATGTAAATTCTTAATAGAACTGTCTTCCATTTGTATAATAGTGGTAATATTTCATAAGAAAGTCTCTCACTAGATCCTGTGTTAAATACAGAATTTGAATAATGAGAATTATGAAATTTGAAGTGACTAAAGTGAATTTTTGCTTTCCTTTCTTCTTTCTAACCCGAATTTTCAAAGATAGTTGAACTGTATTCATTTTATTCTGAGACATGAACAAAATAAAAAATATGTGGTAACAGTGAAGCAATTTAGTAACATGTAAACATGATGCAATTAATGAGATAGAATTTCTGGAGGAAAACATTATTGAATTTCTAACAGATATTTAATATTTTCTATCTCAATAACTTTTAGTTGAATAGTTTAAAATACGTTTATGTGGAGGATATTCCAACTGATCAGAAGTTTGTTTGAGCCTCTGACGTACACTATTATAGGTGAAATAACAGATTGGAAATTCACATGGAGTAATGGTAATGGACTAATAAGGTCCATTGACCTTATGGCCTAAGCAATTCATTCAAGATCAATTACCACAAAGTTAAAATTTTTAATTTTTTTTATAATCAATATTATCGTGGTCTCAAAGAACTCACAAAGCTCAACAATAACAAAATTCAATAACTCCATTCAAAATTGGGGAGAAGAGAATAGGTACTTTCCCAAAGAAGATATATAGATTCCTGATTGACATATGAAAAGTCATGTAATGTTTGAGAAATGCAAATGAAAACAAGGAGATATCACATCACACCAGTGAAAATAGCGTATATAAGAAATGCTGGAAATAATTAGTGCTGGCAGGAATGTGGTTCAGTGAAAGGAACACTCATTCACTGTTGGTGAGAATGTTGTCTCAGAAAGCAGCATGGAGATAACTTCCCCAACCCCTCCAAAAAGAATAAAGCCCAGTGATTTTATTTCTTGACATTTGTTTCTCCAAAACATTAATTTGAGAAGATATGTGTATACTTCTGTTCATTGCAGTGATTAGGATATGGGACCAGACCAAATGTACAATAGATGAATGGATTCAATGTATTTTTTGAATTAAATGTATTTTGAATAGAATTGATAATGATATGCAACCCATTCCAAAGAGAAATGAGAAGCCTTTGTTACCATCACCCCTTTGAAATACTTTTTTCCTTCTTGCTACTTGTTCATTTTAATAATAAATCTGGATTTTACTTCTTTTCTTCTATAGCTCTATACATTGAAACTCCTACAAATAATTTTGTATGAAAAATTATAATTATATTACGTGAAAACTAAAGTAACCAGAGGGAACTACTTTATTCTTTTATTTTAAATAAAAAAATACTCAGCATCAGGATCTAACAGATGACTCTGAATCTATGTGAATGAATTCATAAAGTACAACGTCAAGAGCACTGTGTTCTTTGATGTTTTAAATTGGTCTTTTTGTCTGTTTTTTGGGGGCCATGCTCTGGTATGCTCAGGGATACTTTCTCCTGTTTGCTCACAATTCTCTTCTATCAGTCCTTGGGGGACCAGAGAGAGACAGGGATGTAATCTGAGCCTCTGGTATGCAAGGAATATGCTCCTTACTGTTGAGAGCTATTTCTTTGGCCCTGAATTATTTATTTATAGACTTTATACAGACTATATCTCATATGAAATATAGACAATACACTAGAAATATTTAATATATTAATTATAGTACATATATATCGATTTCTTTGTGAAAGCTCATTAAGTAGTAAAAGCAACCATAAGATAATAAGTCAAAGTCATTTTATTTAAATTATGCATAAGCTGCTTTTTTTTTCCCAGTAGTGAAAAATGCTTGCCATTAATACTGCATGCTTAAAATTGTAAAACTAGCACTTTGAAGGTTTACTCTCCTGGGACTTTCTATGTAATGAATGATTATAAATAATCCAAATAAATAGATAAAAGTGTTAGTTGATGATGGTATTAGACTTGTATCTATTTCTCCAAAGAGGAGAATGTCCCTCCAAGTAAGAATGAGAATCTAAGGTGTTTGAACATAATCTAACTAGTACTTGAAAACATGTACCAATAAAATATTTACTTCCAGTTACTGAAGAAATATATCTTAATGGGAAGTATAAAACTTATAGGGAAACACGTGTTTTGTGGCATATCTTAGCTGGTAATAAAATATTTATAAGAAGTGAATAAACAACACATGTGGAACATATAATCTAATAAAATTAGATATCCTTAATAACACTCTTGTTAACTACATATTTTAATATAATGACATATGTCAGGCATATGTCATTAAATTAAAAAACAAAATCCACCTGTATGTTCATCATCAGTGTATTGTAAATCAATAGTTAGATGGCAATGGAAAAAAGCCTTTAAGTCTTGATGTGAATACAAGAAAAATTGATCTGGATAATATATAACATTAAATTATGCATTTCTACTTGATTTATGTTTGGACTGAGGACTAAAACTAATTTAACATGCTACATCTACAATGTGCTACGTATTTCTCTCTATTCTGCTTTTAAATTTTACTTAATATAAAGAAAATAATGCTACTTGGGGTTCATGTTTTAAGAATTCTCTGGGTTGGAATGAGCATGCACATCTCCAGGTATTTTTCTAAAAGATAAATTTTCCTTTTTATTCTAAATTTTTTGTTAGTTAGAGGGAAACAATAATGCTTGGAGAGTATACACTTTGAAATTAATCTCACTAAGTTGAAGTCCTGGCTCTTCTAATTACTCAGACTTGCCAGTTGTACAAGACTACAATAATCACAAACTCTTTACATAATTTTGAACTTGAATATTAATTCTTTAAATTGATAGTATGGAACTAATGTGATGCTATGTCAATTTCCAGATCTAGTCTTTAAACTTCCCTTCTCTTAGAATATCTTCCTGGGAGCATCTGCAGATACTTTGGTTAGGATTCAAATGAGCCTCGTTTTTTTTTTTATTCATTGTTACCAGTTTATCAGATAAGTGACTAAAACATCTTCAAACCCCTAGATCAGCCCATCTGTTAATAGGCTACTGGTGTCATTCAGGAGGAACAGAGGACTTTTCCTAATTCGTGACTCACAAAATCATGGGATTTAATAAAATTATTCTAACATCAACCACTGAGTCCAATAGAATCATAATATTTATATCATTTTGGAACATACGTACTTATGCTTCCAAGAATATGATGAAAAATACATGCTAAACCTGTTAAGTGTCTGATATATAATTGACACTCAAATATTAGTTGTGATAATATTTTCATATACATGTTATCAAGAGACTTAGTGAGGAAAAGTTATAGTGACTCTCTAAATCTAGAAATTATTTGATCTTATGTTGATCCTAATGCAAAGTTATAATGTTCTGTTCCCCATTTTTTGTCAAACTGCATTGATTTTTCCAGTAGTAGACAGACTTAATGTCTTACTCTGGATTACCTCAGAAACAGAGGGTGGATAAATACATATGTAAAAGAAGTAAATAAGCACTGGTAAGGGAATTGGGAAGTGAATAAAGAAGGTAGGCAATAAATATTGCATTACCAAGCTACTTTGCTTTGGTAAGTAGAACTTAATTCCAGTAGTATGCTCTGGGAATGTCAGTACAAATATATACTTCAAAATGATCTCACTCAAAAGACAAGCAAGGTAGTTGAGACATTATTCATCAACTCCTATCACTGATTAAGGATTACTCATGTGGGAATATTACATCTCAGACTGCTGGAACTTGATCTGCTAGATAGCACAATGGTATTTGGTGACAATAAAAGAAAAAGAGAAATTATCCAGTAAATAAAATCCTGGTATTGTCAACTGGCAGTTACACTGGTTTACTCTGAAGTGACAAGGGCAAGGATACGGGAAGAATAACAATATCTCTTACAGTCAATGAAGCAAGAAATGCCTGATTATTCGTCTGTTTAGCATTCACTATGTGGAATCCTCCACATGGATGAATTATTGCCACTCATTTATTGAAATGTCTATTCATTAAAAGTGCTC
The DNA here is from genome assembly GCF_024139225.1 of Suncus etruscus. Taxonomy (NCBI): domain Eukaryota; kingdom Metazoa; phylum Chordata; class Mammalia; order Eulipotyphla; family Soricidae; genus Suncus; species Suncus etruscus. The sequence goes on from NC_064861.1 coordinate 53,641,953, forward strand.
AAGATAAGGCCTTCTAAAAAACTTAGAGAAACATAAAATTTCTAGAATAATCTAGAGCCCATATTTTTAGTGATTTCTACTCAGATTTATCATTAATCCGGGTTTTCAGTTTCTTGAGGGGACTGAGAGTCCCATGGCTCTGTTAACAAATCCAGGAGTTCTGGCACTTCAGAAAATCCCCAAAGCTTGGAGAAATCACTTAGAAAAACCACCAATGTCCCTGTCATCCTCTAACATCCAAAGTGATTTATTTTAAAGGTGGCATTGTGTGAAATCATCGATTTAACTGTCCATTGCAAAAGGACTTTCCTTCTTCTTCTTCTTCTTTTTTTTTTTTTGAAGTGTTTTCTTTCAAAGGACCTAGATTTCTCTATGGTAATCAAAGAAACCTTTCACACCTCAGAAGCTGAGTTGTTGAATGACATTTGAACAATTCCAGTCTCCTCTTTGTCAAACATGTTGGAAGAAGGGGCAAAAGTATTGTATACATTTACATTTTAAATTGTGTAATCATGTTATTATCTGAAACTAATACCATGCTGTTAAAATTTAGATAAAGTGTCCTGTAATGCATACAAAATGTTCATTTGTTGAAGGCCATTAAGTTAATTTCCTGGCAACAAGATTAAATGCAATGCATTTACATAATCATTAGTTGTGAGGTGTAGAAAAGATAATTAAATATTCCACCACATTAATTTATATTTAATTAACTGTGCTTTAGTGATCCTTCTGTCTGAATATTAATATTGTGTAAATAAACAATTAGAATGCATACTGATTTTATTAAAGGCTTTATTCTTAAAATTAAGTAAAAGATGCCATTATTAATGTAATTATACCTAGATTTGACTCCTAATCATATTAATAAAGTTTAAAAAGGTCTGTCATTGGCATTAGTGATACCGCTTCACATTTTATACACTGAACTCTGAGATAACTTATAGATTTTAAAATAAACCCATTTAATTTGTATTATAGTTGATAATCTTTAATAATATTCCATTTTGTGCTTCTTTTAATTCAATACTGACACTGGATTCTTAAAATCAAATTTAGTTATGATTCAGTAAAGTTTATTCAGCTATGACAATGTTCACTTGGGACATGTGCTAATTCAAAGAAATGACTTTATTATAATTAATAATTAAAGATAACAATAAAGTTATCTCAAATAAGATAAAATTGGTGGGAGCTTTAGCTAATATTTATAGCTAATAAAATATACTGCACATAGAATTATTTTAAAGTATTTTCCCATAGTGAAAATTCTCCATCACTCATAGTCTTATACATCAGATGAGAAATTCTGACAAAGCATACTTTATCCTCAAGTTAAGTTAAATGTTATTTTACAGTATAGGTTGGAAGTCAGTAAATGAAATTATCCAGGTCTTTCAGCATCTTCAGTGACAGAAGAAACAATGAAAGATGTGATGTAGGAGGAAAAATCTTGATCTTTCAGGATTAGAAAAATATAGTGTTAAGTAAAACACAAAGTTACATTAAAGTATCCCTGAACAAAAGTCCCATTTTCCTAAGAGAAGTTATTTTATATTAAATTGTAATATCCAAGCAAAACTGCTAATATTTTCAGTATGAAATATTTATTGGAACAAACAATTCAATACCCATTTTAACTGTCTAAGTGGAATTTTCATAGAAAAAATGCATCACACTAGCACATATTTCCTAATGGAAACATTTGTTTCCAGAATTATAGAAGAGGGAATAATAAGGTTGCTTTCCTTTCTTTCTGAACTGTGGGGACTTTTATATTTACAGTATGATAGGTTTAGTGTTCCCATGGGTTGCTTAAAATATATTCCTTTCCAGTTTGTGAAAATAACTGTTCAAAGGGTTGGAAGTCATTCTACTCAAATGGTAAATTTATGCTTTCATACATTTCAACATAAAATATGCAAACATTATGTACAAAGGGCAAGAAAATTTGGTATCCACTTTTAAGGTAAGTTCTGAGACACCATGACCTAATCTTCCTTAATCTATAAAATCCTAGTATTTGTTTTATGATCATTTAATTTTAATGTTACTGTAGTATCATTGGTTTAAAAATTATGTACAGTTCAGGTTTACAGCATTAAATTCAACATATTCATATTCTGTGATTGACACCCAAAATCTACTTTCTAACCACCATAATATAATTGATTCACTTTAACAATTCACCCACTTTTCTTTCTCCCAGGTAGTCACCATTTTCATCTTTAATAGGGACAGTTAAAAAAAATTCTTGATCATCTACTAATGAGTGGAAACATAGGATACTTGTCTTTCACCATGAGACTTAGTTAACATTGTGTTATACCCTCTAGGTCTATATGTATTGCTACAAATAAAAGCTTTTTTTTTCTTTCTGCTGACTTGCTTTCTTTATTGAATTACAATTATACAATAAAACAGATATGTATACAAAGGGGAATTTGATGCATCATATACATACACACATATATACAATTAGCTTTTACAAGTCAAGAAGCAAGTTATAATGATTATAAAAATAACAATAAGATTTTTTATAGGTGATTTATTTGGCTGTTTCAGTTCAGAGTCGTCATTTAAGAATCTGATGATCACTTTCCTTCACTTTTGGATCCACCACGATCACTTGGCCAGATATAAAAGAGGAGAGGAAATTTTCCAGAGAACAAATTTTCTCTCAAAAAAGAACAACAAATGTCCACATGTCCTTCATCTAAGAAAATTACTCTTTACAGTGTCAAGCTTCTACAGTTAGTACCATGTTGGATAAAAGAAACAAGAAGGAACACTGCAAAAAATTGGAGACTTCTTTTAGCGTTCATCAACAATTCTTCAATCAAAAGCAAAGAAAATAATTAAAACAGTAAGTTCCTCAAAGCTCTCAACTGTAGAAGCAGCTAATAAAAATATTCTTGACCAAAACGAGCTAAACAGAAATTATACACACATGAACTTTACTCTCCTGTTGAAATAAAAACTTTTAATTAAAAAATAATAATCTAGGACCGGAGAAATAGCATAGAGGTAAGACGTTTGCCTTGCATTCAGAAGGTCGGTGGTTTGAATCCTGGCATCCCTTATGATCCCCCTGAGCGAACCTGCCTGGAGCGATTTCTGAGCATAGAGCCAGTAGTAACCCCTGAGAGCTTCCGGGTGTGACCCCCCAAAAATCTAGTATTCTGTTGTGTTCATATAGTACATTTTCTTTATTCATTCATCTATTGATGGGTAATTAGATTGTTCCCCTATTTTGGCTACTGAAAATAATGCTGCAATAAAATAGGAGTGTATATTTATTTGACCTAGTATCTTTGTATTCTTCAGGTAAACAACCAGGTGTAAAATAGCTAGATCTTATGGCACAACTATCATGATATTTTTCTTAGCTTTTTTAAGAATAGCTATTACAGTTTCCATAATGTTTGCATCAAGGTAAATTTCCACCAGTAGTTACATGAGTTCTTTTGGTTGTATGTTTTCCCTAACATCTATTGTTTCTTGTCTTTTGATATAGAACATTCATACAGATGTGAAATCATCTTTTCTTTAGCTTTCATTTGCATTTCCCTAATACTGAGAGATTATGAGTATCTTTTCATATGACTATTGACCATCTATATAGCTTCTTTGGGGTGATTTTTTTTTCAGATAATCTGCCCAAATTTTAATCAGACATTTAATTGTGTGTTTTATGGTTGTTGAGCTGTATGAGTTCTTTATATTTTTTGTACATTAAGCTTTTTTCAGAAGTATGAGTCACAAATTGGGGCTGGAGCCACCCCCTAAGCATCACCGGGTGTTGCCCAAAAACACCACCCCCTATAAAAAGTGTGAGTTGTAAGTGTATTCCCCCACATATACTAGATTGCCTTTTATTTTATAATCATTTATTTCATGATACAGAAACTTTTGGCTTTTTGCAGTTCGCTTTATTTTTGTATTTGTTTCCCTGACCATTTGTGTCAATCTCCCAAGACATTTCTAAGGTTAAGGAGAAGATAGCAAGATAGCTTGTGATGGTCTCTATTTTACCATTTCAAGTTTGACATTCAAATCTCTAATCATTTTGAAATAGTTTGTGAATGATAAATAGGTGTCTAGTTTTATCTTTTGCATGTTTTAGCCACTGATTTTAATTTTGCTTTAGCCTCTTTCACAATATTGTCATGTAAATCACAACGCTATACTTCCTTATGCAGCATAGTATTTCAAGAGGTGTTCAGATTGATAACGCATTCTAACTCCTTTGCTTAGTCATTCAACATGTATTTTATGTTGTTATTGCTATAGGCACCATATCTAGTAGTTCAGGGGACCATGTTTATGGGTGCTGGGGGTCACCAGGGACATATTCTATAACATTGAAGTAGACAGGGCATGCAGGCAGGCTGGGACTAAATTTAGGACTTAGGCACCTGCAGATCATGTGCTCTACCAGCTGAATTATCTACCTGGTGCTTAGCCTTTCCTTTTCAAGTTTGTGAAACTAACAACATACATACACAGGATTTTTCATTATAGAATTCTTATATGAAAGCTGCTAAAGCAGAAATATAAAACATATAGGTATATAAATAAATATTTGTGAGTTCTCAGTTATTAGGAAGATTCCTCAACCTTGAGTTTTGGTTAAAATGTTTAGGTTGATGATCTGTTGATCATCAATTTCATAAGGTGCATTCCTCATCATCACACTATTTCTAAGCCTCCATTTTTCATGGAAGGATAAAACCTTGCCACAGAAAAATAGTAAACCAGAAATGACAGAAAATGTGTCACTGGATTCTTAACTTTTCATTGTTTGATTGGGACAGGTGTTCACATTCTTTCAGCAATGCTGCCAATTCCCCAGAGAATGCACAGAACACACAACTATAAATAATTAAAAAACAAGTCTCAGTAAACACTTTCTCTTACTCTTGTTTGAAATGTTAATATTTCCTTTTGAAGTTTTCCTGTTTGATAGTAATATGCAATTTTGCTTGTTTGGGTGCCAAAGTTAGGTTGGTAAGTCTGGGTGAATGCCTTACATGCAACAAAAAAAAAATGTAGCTTTCAAATTTAAAAAAATGTTGTGCAATAAGTAAAGTCCATTATTTCAATCTTCTCTTAAAATATATTTTATCTCTTTTTTTCTCCTCTTAAAATATTTTAAGGTAAATATTTTAATTAGATCTAAGTAAAATTCTTTGCAGATAATAAAACAAAAATAATTTATTATAAAAATCATCTCATTTGAGAAATATATTTCACTTAAACGTGTAAAATATTTTATTTTATTTGTGTAGTCTTTACATTCATTTTGTTAATTTCTATCAATATGTGTTTATTTTATAATTGATTTTAATATTTTTTCATCTATCTTTATTGAGATAAATTTTGAGGAACTGGCTTATGCCATTGTGGAGACATTATAAATCCTAATATGCACTGCAGTGAGCAGACTGGAGACTCAGAAAATAGATGAAGTTTGAATCTAGATCTATCAGCCAGATCTGCAACTGGTTGGCCAGGGCCTGTTGTCATCACAGTGTATAATTTGCTTTATTTAAAATCCATCTACTTATGAGGCCAGAGAGATAGTACAGTGGTTAAGAAGCTTGCTTTGCATTTAGCCAGTCTATTTCAAGACCTGGCAGCATGATGGTCTCCAGAATCATAAGGAACCCTGTGCTCAGAGCCAGAAGTATGCCATATGCACTGTAAGCATGTTACTCCCAAACCTAAATAAATATGCAAACAAACAAAATTCATCCCTTAAATGATCATCTCACTCAAAAATATCTTTGAAGGATATCAACAAGGTAAACCAATTCTTGGGGTACTGTGGCCTAGTCATTTTAATATTAATAGAGATGTTAATACACAGATCAATCTAATACTATTCATAGTTAATTAATAATGAATTCATTTACCAATTCATTTCACTGCTAGACTTTTGCATCCTTGTTTCTGTATATATATGTGTGTGTGTGTGTGTATGTGTGTGTGTGTGTGTGTGTGTGTGTGTGTACTTATTTTTTGGCCATAACCAGTGGTGTTCTTCATGGTTTTCTCCTGAATCTACATTTAGGGATCACCCTTGGAAGGCCTGGGGAAACATGTAGGATGCCAGGGATTTAATCCCAGTTGACCACATGCAAGGCAAGCATTCTGCTTGTTGTACTATCAGACCAATCTTCCTGTCTATTTTTTCTTATTAAAAAATGATCTAATTTGCTAAAACCTATTTTATTTTACAAGTTCCCAGAACAAAAATAATTGGATTCCATATTACCCTTGTTAGTCATTTGCATAGGTTCTGTCAAAACACTACCAAAATCATTTTTTTTATTTAAAAATGAACAATTTGGGTCATTTCTGGCAACTCCAATTAGTAAACTTTATTGATAGTAAACTTTCTTTTTATATAAATGTAATAATATTTACAAGAATGTTTCTCCAAGGGCTGAGTCCTATAGTCTCGTTTCAGTGAGAAGATAGCTGAGTCAGCATATCTAATAAAACCATAATAACATGATCTACAGGTGAGAAAGATGGTGCTGAGGATAGAAAGCAAAATGGTTTGTGCATCCTTGAGAAATGCAGGCCCCAATCCCATCCAAGCTTCTAGATTTGACTCCACTATTACACTTGTAACTGCTGGTTGCAAATAACTGTTGTACTATTACACTTGTAACTGAAAGTGTGTTTTATGGGATTTTGTTTCATTTGGGGGGCACACCTGATGGGGCTCAAGATTTACTTCTCACTCTGAGCTCATGGATCACTTCTACAATGCTCAGAGGACCATATGAGGTACTAGAGTTAAAGTACAAGTACAAGGCTAGTCTGCAATAGTATCTCTCTGGCCTAGTGTTGTTGTTTGTTTATTTCGTTGGTTTTATTTTCTTACATATTTTAAATATATTTTTAGGAGTTTAGACTTTTTATTTTATATTAAAATAATCCATTGCTAGGAATTTTCCAGAGTTGAGGAGTACAGGCTCCCATATCCAAGAATTGAGTCCCAGCAAATATCGACCCAACTAGAAAAACTTCAAGACACATTTTACTCCGAATTCCAAAGCCCAAGACAGAATATTGAAACTCAGAAGAACTCACATACAAAAGGACTCTCAGAAGATTCACAGGTCAATCAAATGGGACTTTGAGCCAGCAGGAATGGATTGATACAAAAAGAAACACCATGGAACTCAATGGAGTGAACTAGTCACCGAGAATATTTTATCCAATGAAGTTATTGTTCTGATTTAAAGGAGAGATAAAGAGCTTCATGTACAAGCAGTTCATAGCCTTGAGTGGGGAACTCCTGAATGGGGGGCTTGTTCCAGAGGAAATGAGGAAGGACCAGATAATCAAGGCAGCCCTCCTGAAAGAGCATAAGTGACCTCACAGGCCTCACCAGCATGCTCTGCCCCACCCCCCATTGGCATTCATGACATTACAGAAGACCTCATAGGGGTGGGATTTTCCAGTCTCCTTGGTCAGAGGGGTGAGGAGACTTTCTCTGCACTTCCTTGTGTAGGATGACCTCACCATGTTGATCTGTTTAAAAACAAAGTTTAAGCATGAAGCTGGCCACCACAAGCGTGGTAGTGCAGATCATTTTTGTTTTGGTTTACAGCCTTAGAGGACCCAGTGACTTTGGTGGCCTCAGCAGATCTTGCAGACCTAGTGTCATGGGTGACCTCAGTAAACCCAGAGGTTTGGGTGGCCTTGGAGGACCCAGTGACTTACATGGCCTTGGCAGACCAAGTGGATCCAGCAACTTGGGTGACCTCAGCAGACCCAGCGACTTGGGTGGCCTCGGAAAATCCAGTACCCTAGAAAGTCTTGGAGGTCTCGGTGAACCCAGGGGCATCGGTGATGGCATCAGAGGCAGCATTGACACCAGTGACATCAACCAATTTGATACTGCATCGGGCCAGTGTCAGCATGAATTTGGAGATCATCGACTTCAACACCATCACTGATGTCACCGAGTCAAGTGGCATAGTGACCTCAATGAACCCAGAGTCTTGGGTGATCTCAGCAGAAGCCGTGGTTTGGGTGACCTCGGCACACCCAGCCACTTGTGTGTTCCCAGTGGATCCGTCTTGGGTGACCAAAGTGGAACCAGACTTCAAAGAAACAATTGCATGGTTGATCTCATCAGACTTAGCATCACCTATAACTGAACCCTGGGGGAATCGGTGATGGCATCAGAGGCAGCATTGATACCAGTGACATCATCCAATTTGATACCGAGAAAAAAAACAGCAGCAGTTCCGGCATCAAGGCTAGTGTCAGCATGGACATGAATTTGGAGGTCATTGACTTCAACACCATCAGTGATGTCAGCAAGTCAAGTGGCATAGTGACCTCAATGGACCCAGAGTCTTGGGTGATCTCGGCAGAAGCTGCGGTTTGGGTGGCCTCAGCACACCCAGCCACCTGGGTGTTCCCAGAGGATCCTGTGTCTTCGGTGACCAAAGTGGAACCAGAGTCCGAAGAAACAATTGCATGGTTGATCTCATCAGACTTAGCATCACCTATAACTGAACCCAGGTGCATCGGTGATGGCATCAGAGGCAGCATTGATTCCAGTGACATGAACCACCTTGCTGATACCAAGAAGAGCATCAGCGACAGGTCCGGCAATATGGCTAGTGTCAGCGTGGACATGAACGACTTCAACACCATCAGTGATGTCAGCGAGTCAAGTGGCATAGTAATTATGCTATCCTCATCATACTTATGACCACTTCTTCAACAGAGGCAGCCAACATATGCTTCAGAGGCACCAAATATGAAGAGTAATCAGTGTGCAAAGAACTTTTCACATATTCATAGGTGATACAAAGGCAGAAGCATTAGGAAAAGATCCAATAGCCACAGAAGGAATACCAGTATATATACCACAAAAACCCACCAGCCTTCTTAGATCCCTGGGGACTCTGTAGCCTGGTTTTAATGGTATTCAAGTGGAAATAATATCAAGTCAACACAAGCACCTGCTACTCCATCAGCTAAAGTTGCTTTTCGTTTGCTTTTTCCCCCAGACAACGCCCAGGCAGGCTCCTGAGGACTTCTGGTTGAAAGGCCGATGCTGGCCAGAGAATTCAGGAGAAAATGGACATGAGGAGCAAAGGCGGTAGGACTCCGGGGGTCGAGAACCCTGGCTTACAAACCCTTCCCCACCACCAGCGAGGTTGCCCACCCAGGTCGATCCCCAGCCTGAAGATGCCATCAAGGCAACAGTCCTACAGTGGGTCCAGATGGGTTCCGGAACCACACACTGGGCACCGCCATCTTGGGGGCGGGGCCTGCTCTTTTTATTTTAATATTTTATTATATTAATAACATTTATATTTAAAATGCAGCTCTTTAAATTGAAAGTCAGAGATAAAAGTCTCAGACATTAAAATTTTCTATACTAGAAAACTTCCTGACAAAATATGGATCTTACAGTAGTTTTTAAGTTCTTATAACTAGTAAAAATATAATCACTAATTTTAGTATATCATATTCTAGAAATTCTAGAAATGCATCATCTTATCTTTTTCCTCAGATCTTTAGTATATTAACAATTTTCACAAGTCTATGATACAATGATGTCAAAATATCTTGTATAGCTCTGCAAGTTGCTAAACCTGTTTTATAAGCAATATTTTGATTGCATTTATTATCCTGACTCTGACAATGAACTGAAACACCTTGATAGAGATTTTACCTTTATGCCTCAGTTTCCATAGTGATAAAACGAATAAGTTGAACAAGCTTAACCCAGTAAATTATTTGATTTCCCCCTATGGTTTTATAACTAAATTAAGATATTGAGGAGGTGGTGACATAGTGCAATTGGTAGGTAGTGTGCTTGCTTTGCACATGGTCATGTACATGACCCAGGTTCCATCTTCAGCAACACATACGGTCCCTTGAGTCCTGACAAGAGGGAGCCTGAGTGCAGAACCAGAAGTTAGCTCTGAGCATCACGACGTGTGGTCCCCAAACAACAAAAAAGATCTTAAGGCTGTGTTCATGTATAAGTGCATATTTATGGGTTTTCATATTTTACAATTGTAATACTAAAATAGTTTTTGAATACTTTTCAGAAATAAAGATAACTGAGTTTATTTTTTTCATTCTTTTTTATTTCCTCTCTATTTTTTATTATTAATATAATTTTTAATTTTGATCATAGTGGCTTACATATTGTTGACAATAATATTTTAGGTATTTTTAAGGGAAAAAATTTTTTTCTAACTCCAAGGCTGCTGAGTGATAGCACAGCAAGTAGAGTATTTGCTTTGCATGCGGCCAAATGGGGTTCAATCCCCTGCATTCCTTATGATTCCCCTCAGCCTGCCAGGAGTAGTTTCTGAGTATAGAGATAGGAGTAATTCCTGAACGCCATCTGGTATAGCCTAAAAAATCTCCAAATTTCTCTTCTGATCCCAGAAATGTGTCTCCGTGACTTTGTATGAACAAGGCGGTTTGTTTGATTCCTAATACCATCACCCATATCCCATGTTCCACATCTCCTCCACTCCACAAATCCCACCCCCATTGCAGCAAACCAAGTATGTGCAAACATCACAACCAAGTACACCCCTGCAGAAAACATCAGCAAATTTTGGTTGTTGTCTTTATTGCTATTGTTCTCTTCAGGTTTTTTTTTTTTTTTTTGGATTTTTTTGGGGGGGTTCGATTTTTTGTCTTATTTTTATGTTTTTTTCTTTTCTTATTTATACACACACACACACACACACACATATATATATATATATATATATATATATATATATATACACATATAGTCTTTTATAGTCTCTAGAAGGACTCCTCCCATTTTTTGCTTGTTTGAATTTTTGCCACCATTTTTTTCTTTTTCTTTTTTTTTTACCTTCAAAAGAACCACAAAACGTGAACCATCTTATTTTACCTCACAAATTGAGGGGGAAATAATGGAGGGCACCAAGACCAAACAGTTTTATGAACATTGAGTAGAAATAAAAAAAAAATGATCAGACTTAATTAAAGAGCAAATCCGAAGCCAATGACAACAGAATCAATACCCAATCTACAACAAGCTAGACATGGAGAGGACCACTTTTACTAGCAGCCTGGGGGGAAAAGGAGGGGCAATATGGGATGCATGCTGGGAATAGAGGTGGAGGGAGGACAACATTGGTGGTGGGAATGTCCCTGTTTCAATGTCACTATGTACCTAAATTCTACTGTGAATGATTTGTAATCCACTTTGGTCAAAATAAAAATTATTAATAAAAAAATAACAGCCAAGGGAAGGAAGGAAGAGCAGCAAAACGTTTATTCCAGGATGGAGTGATAGCACAATTGGTACCACATTTTTCTTGCACAATGTCGACCCAAGTTTGATCACTGGCATCCTGTATGGTTCCGGGAGTGATTTCTGAGAGCAGAGTAAGGACATCAACCCCTGAGAGCCAGTTGTGTATCAAAAATAAACAAATTTCTCTAATACAGTTGACAAGTGGATAGTGCTGCTAAAATTATGATTTTTTTCCATCCATCGTTACAGGTGAGGAGATGAAAGAGAATCATTTTCCTAATAACTCCAGTTTTAAATAGGAAATAGAAGTTTGAATACATATCAATCACTTCTATATTGATCTTTATAATCGAAACAAAAATCTGGCACTAATTTTAGTCTTCCATTGAATTTCTTTGTTCCACAAAAAGAAAATTAAGTTAGTAACAAGACAAGAAAATAGAAAAATGAAGAATTTTGTGTGGGAATGGGAAAGTAAGAGATATCTCAAAGAGCTGATGACCATACAAGGGTTTGTTGAAGTATGAGAAGTCATGTCTGTGGCAACTCTGAGTCCAGGGTAAATAAGCTCTAATGATCTTGGAGCCTTTAGAAACCTCCTTGCTTTAACAGTAGTAGGGGGAAAGTTTAGAGAAAAGATTCTCATTTTCCAAATGTTCTCATTTCCCATTAAGTTTCACATAACTCTTTCTAGAAAAGAAATCTCAGATAAAGCCAATCTTAATGTTATTATCAACAACTTCATGAAACTCCTATGAGATTATCTCCTGAGATTATTCTTTCCACCAGTTTTCTTGCCAAATTATCAATGTACATAATGGATATAAATAGCCATGACTATGGAAAGGCAGACAAATACCAACAAAGGTCTAACTCATCTTACCTATCTTACTCATTGAACTCATTGAGCCATAAAAAAGAAGGATTTGTCTGATAAGTGGTCACTTCTTGTTTAAGTATTCCGGTAATTTGCTGTTTGTTTTTCTATTTTCTTCTTTTTTAAAAAATTCATGTGAATTCTAAATCCCAGTTTGACTATTAATAAGGATAGATAAATTTTATAAAAATGTCCTTTGCTTCCCCTGGGAAGTTAATGCAGCTTGTTCTCTGTGGCTGTTTCTTTTAATAGGACACTACTAATTTGGATGAAGTTAAACTACTTAAAGGTCCACAGAGATTAAAGAAAACTAATTGAGCTCAATACATATCAAACATGTTGAGTGATTATATTTTTAAAGTAGCATATTCATGCAAGTACAAGTATAATAAAAATAAAATTAAGCAAATAGAGTGGAGGATAGTACTCAGGTATCTTTGATTCCTTTGTATAAAGCTGTTAATTTTTTTTCATTATTTCCTTTTGTGCAATTTAAACATGGGAAATGTTAACATTAATATCTCTCAATAGATATATAAATATCTTTATTATTTCCTGAATTAAAAACCCATTTCTTATATGTTTTATTTCTGATGTTAATCTTGGAACTGATATTTAGTTACTATGGTAAAGAGATGCTGGGGATGTAAAGGCATGATATTGTAATTAATCTTTGACTCTTGAGGCAAAGGGTACTTGAAAATTAGTATATGCATAGTTTTTAATTGATGGAGGTGGTGATGGAAATGGATTGGAAATAATGGCTTTTAGAAAACTCGTGACCACTCTGTGTCAATTTATTATCCTGCTGCACTGATCTCTTCCTAATTGTATCACTAGAAAATATGTCTTCTAGAACAGGTACATTGGAAACACGTTCTCATTGAGTTCTGTATAATTCAGAAAAGAAAATGTAATTAGCAGACAGGGATAGAGAGAAGCATTTGCATGGTGAGAGTCACTGGTTTAAATTCAAGTAGAATCAATATTTTAGACTCTGTGGTTTACAAAACTATTAACAGTAGTATTCTACCATTTATTCTATATAAAACATTCTAGCACTATACCCTCCACCAATACACTTTTCCCTCCATCATTTTTCCTGTGTTTTTTTTTAGATTACTCATACTTCAAGTGTCCTACCCTACTGAAGAGTTTTCAGTTTCTATTGCCTCTTAGAATTTGTTATTCCCTATTGTTTCTTTATACACAGCATGTGAGAGATAATATATTGTATCTGGCCCTCCTCTTCTGACTGACTTCACTCAGCATTATGGATATCCAGATCCATCAACATAGCAGCAATTTACATGATTTTATATTTCTTAAAGCAGTGTAGTGTTCCATAGTGCATATGTAACATAATCTCTTTATGTAGTCAGTTGTCTGATCTTGAACATAGGTTATTTCCAGATTTTAGCTATTGTGAATACACTGAATAAACATAGAAAAGCAAATTTTTACCTATGACATACAGGCTTCGGGGACCATATGGGATGCAAGGAATCGAATTCAGGTCCATCCTGGGTCAGCCACATGCAAGGCAAACGCCCTACTGATGTGCTATCTCTCCAGCCCTCTAACTCTTATTTTAGAATCAGCTTAAACATGAGAAATGAGTTGGTTTCTCTAACCTGGAAAAAAATGTATAGGGGAATGTAAATGAGGGTCAAAGAAAAACTAAAAGAGGGAATTGTGGAAGATAATATGAAGTTCACAAGAAAATGCTGAGGTTTTCTTATCAGGTTGGACATAGGCAAAGGTTACCTGAAATTTCTGTCTCTTCTTCCTACTCTGCTCTTTTATTGATAAAAGTTTGTATTTTGGATCATTTGATACAACACATTGAGGGTGATGTTATGTGGCTTTTATGCACAGCCATCAAGAAATTCAACTCCTCAGTTTTCAGAATTCTTGTTATGACTAATCTGGTTATGATTGGTTATTTCTGCCTATGACTAAAATGAGTTTTGCAGTGCACTAAAAACTCTCCAAATTCAGTCTCATAACTCCTTCAGAGAAGATTAAGAAAACAGCAGACATTAAGAGACAAAATAGCAGCAATGGTAAAAATTGTTTAGTGATAGGATCAATGGAAGGGTGTGAACAGTTTTGGTGTGACATTATAGCAGATGTGTGTGTGTGTGTGTTTGTGTGTGTGTGTGTGTGTGTGTGTGACTGCTATAAAAGTCACAGACCTGGGATGGAAAGATAGTACTGGGGGTTAAGACTCTTGACTTCTGCAAGGCTGACCTGTGCATGATCCCTGATACTATTTGTGGTAAAGCCAAGAGAGCCTCCTGAGGACAAAAGAACCATGAGTAAGACTTAAGCATAGTTAAGTGTCATCCAAAAAGCCAAAGCAAAATAATAAAGTTCTTTATCAACAGGATGAGGCTGGCTTTTAGAAAGCAACAGTAAACCCAGATAAACATGAGAAAGGACAACTTATTGCTTTTTTGGTTATTTTTTTTGGGGGGGGGAAGGGGTCACACCTGGCAGCATTCAGCTCTACGCTCAGAAATCACTCCCAGCAGGCACAGGGGACCATATGGGATGCTAGAACTTGAACCACCGTCCTTCTGCATGCAAGGCAAATGCCCTACCTTCATGCTATGTCTCTGGCCCCCAGACAACTTATTTTTAATTGCTTCTTTTATTTCCACACATATGAAATCTTGTACTATTAAATAACCAATACCTGAAAGGAATGGGTCAGTGCATAGCTTTTCTTAAGGTCATTATGAAGCCACTTCAGGTATTTGCATTTTAAAATATTTATGAAATAGCATGCATAACTCAGTTAGTTGTAATTCAACTTTCGTATCATATTATTATGTGTACCAGACCCCAGATGCCAATTAAATGCTGATACATGAGTCATCACCACCACAATCACAATAATAATGATATGTAGTACCAGTATTATGAATTTTTGCCACATGACCTTTTATGAATGTATCCTCATGTGCATAATGAGGGTATTAACAATATCTTGCACAGAGGAATAATGTGAAGAAGTTGCCTCTTACCTCACAGCCAACTGCTATCAGGGGTAGGGACTAAATCTGAGTAATTATAATTCAGTTATTCAGACCACAGTGTGTAACTGTACTTTCTCTAACAGATAGTAAAATACAATTTCTTACCCCATTATTCCATCACATAATTTCATTTCCTAAATTGTCTTTCTCTTTCATACTTTCTTCATTTTTAACACATTGGCTTCTTGGACCCCAGTAAGCAATAGCTAACATAAAAATGTTAAAACTGGTTTGAGTTGATGAGAGACATGTACTTACAACTTTTGGTTAAAAATATATACACATATGCAGGTTGTGCCTTGATTTTCTTTTGAAAATAATTGATTTTATACTAGGCATTTAAGTTATTCGAATAAATCGCATATTATCTGATGCCTGAGAACAGTTTTCTTCCCTTTGAGCTGCGTTCTGAACATATTGACTATTTGGCTTCAGGGTTTTAAAAAGTGAATTACCTCCTTGTTTCTTCAATAGTTATCACCTATTTTCATCTCTCTGCTTTACATTTCTATGTATTTCCTGAAGCAAGCATGCAAAGAAAAATTTATTTGTACATAGTAATTACAGATTGTGATTGATAAAAAGTGAATTCTGCTCTTTTCTTCTTGGGGGTGAAATTAGGTAGAAGGTTTAAGAGTAAAGTGAAAACAGGCTTTGCATATTAATTTTAAAGAATACATTAGTTTTTATCTGAGTATTCAGTTATACTTTTTACTAGTAGTCTCTAACAGCAAAAAATTCTTATTTCTAATTTAATTATCAAAGTTTTCTTACATTTAGCAATACTTCAGATATTTACCATATTTCACAAAAGTTACTTCAACATTATAGGGATTTTAATGGAAATGTATTAGAGCCTTAATCTCTGCTTTCCTAACAACCTATACTATAAACTCTATAGCCTCACTCTGTTCCTTTCCTAGTTATTCCTTAACTTTCTATTGTGTTTTCCTAAGCATTCTTATTTAGAAACTGTCCTCACTGATGCTATTGTTCTTAGTATAGGTGGTGAATAACTTTTCCTCTTTTCCTCCAGTGGTCTGATTGTTAATGCCTTGCTATGTCATAAGCATTGTGTATGTCATAAGAAGTTTGCTTATGACTTTCTGACCTCACTGTTCTGTTCTCTTTTGTGATTCTCTTCTTTCTTCTAAATGTGCATCTTTCATTTTTTTCATTGTTTCTTTGTCCAGCAATTTGCCTATTTGAATTTCTCAGATTATTTTGTCTATGTCCTGATGCTCTTCTCCAATTAAACATTCTTTCTGGAAGGCAGTTTTCACCGCCTCTCTTACATAGACTGTTGATACTATCAGTGCTGTTACCACAATCACTTGCACATATGTCTGAGTCCCAAAGAACGTCTCTCCTAAAGACCTACTCCATGTTATTTGTGTCTGCCTACTTAAATCTGTGGAACTCCTACCCCAGCTTTACATCAGGATATATGCATGCTTGTACCATTAAAAAAATTCCCAGATGAATTTAGGGGAGCTTTAAGGTAACAAAATGAAAATGATAAAATAAATCTCTCTCTTATAATCATGTAAACTCAATACTATTAAAAAGTATCATTCTAATTTTTTGTTTGTTTTTGACTTTTAAGTCATAACCACGGATGCTCAAGGATTACCTCTAGCTGTATACTCAGGAATATAGCCTGCGAGTGCTTGGGGAACCATATGACAGGGATGAAATATAGGTCTGCATGTTCAAGACAAGAGTCTCACTCATTGTATTTTATCTTCAATCTCTGATTCTAATTTTTAAAACATCCAACCATCTACATTTCGACTTAGAATTTTAAGAGTTTGAGTTCTTTGTATCTAATTTCTCATCATTGTACTATCACTTTCATATTACTCTTCATTTAAATGCACAATGCCTATATATGTATATTTGTACACATTATTTTGATGTTCCATTTTGACACAAATTAAAACATTCAACAATCACCCATTATTAAAGAAATAAACTCCTAGTTTTATTGCATATTATTAAGACCCTTTCTTACCTGGTATTTGAATAAGTTCTCACCACACTGGTATTTATTTATATGCTAGACTCAAAGAAAGTGAAGAATTTACACCTTTGAATGTGTTATTTTTCTTTTGACCATCCCTGTCTGTCTGTTAGCATAAATGTGTGCACAATGGATACAGGGGAGATCCCAATGGACTCACAGTCTTTAAGTATGGTTCAATGGGATTTACTCACTGTCCTTCTGGTAATGTGAATTCCTTAGTGATTTGTGACCATGTCACACCAGAAAATGTCAGAGAAATAGTTGGGCTTATTTATCTAACAAGGGACAGGAATCACTTTTTGTAGTATAAATGCTATACTGATTCGAACTGCATCAAACTAGTCACCAAGAGAGTCTGGAATAAGAGGTGGTCCTGAGAGTACTTGACATGTTCAATGAGAGGTTGTCAGTGCTCTTTCAAAACTCAACTCACTGTTTGTCTTTCAGCCTTCCCTCCTCAAAGTGCAATAACGTATTTGTGGCATCTTTCTGTGACCTCAGCCCCTCAATATCAAAATCAGACACTTAATTTTCTAGTCCCTATACTGCAAGCTGCTTGAAAAAAAAATAAGGGCTCTTCATCTCTATTGATAAATCTTGTGCATGTTGATATTTAATGATAAATATAGATTTATTAGATTTGCTTAATTGCTGTATGCCATTCTACAATGTGGATATATTACTTTTTCTTTACCCGGTCTTAGTTTATGTGAGTTTTAATATTTCATTATTTTAAACAATGCTGCATTTAGTATACTGATAGTTTTCTAAGCCACTAATTTGCTTTTACATAGAAAAGATATGGAAGTAAAGAATACTTATTTCAATTTTTAAAGCTTTTATTAAAAAAGTGAAATACATGTGCTTTCTAGTTATTCACAGAATGTAATTATTCAGTTTTAAGAACACTTCTTAATATTTATACAAATTTACCTGAGAATGTCCAGAACAGTTACTGAGTCTTTTTTATAGACATGTTAACACACCACTCTTCCTTCATATGCTATCTTACACTTAACATTGCTCATTATAAGTACTGATTACAATGCTCTTCTTATAATTTTAATCTGCTTAAATATTTCTTGATCCTTTTGCCCATTTTGTAAAGGACAGTAGCTGAAACCATCAAAATAAAATGTATTCCTTTTTGTTCAAAGACTAGCTTATGTCCCTGCATTAATTTTCTTTCTTCTCTTTCACAGATAATTAATAGAAAATACTAGGAAGTACTTAGCTTTACTTCAACCTATTTGAAGTTTATTACCCTTGTGACTCATACATCACAACCACCAAAAATGGATAAATTGTAAAATCTACTAGAGTAAATCTCCCTTTCAAGGACTATGACTCCCAAATCTCCGAACAGAACATTGCCAGACTGCCCTCTCTAATAACTCTGTTTCCCACAGAGCAAAATGCTTTCAGTACATTACAAATGCCTTGCTGTTGTTTTTAGTGGCTTGACTCTCAAACTTTCATTTCTGATACGCTTTAGGTTGTTGCACTCTGATAGACTCATTCAGCTCTTGTACCTCACATCATTAATATGAAACATTCATTCTGTTTTGACATTTAGTCATTTCAGAAAACTGACATTCAATTCATGGGATGAAAATCTGGAGCTCTGGAGAGTTCCAGTAAAAAAAAAAAAGCCAGTATGTGGATACATTCTGTAAATTGTTCAATAGATTTTTTTTTTCTGTTCGTAGAAACATTCCCAATTTTTGTTTTGTTTTTTAATGCCTGTCTCAGGTTCAGTTTCTGTCCATCTCCCAGTTGCGGTGCTGCACTTTTTTTCTGGATACCTTCTAATAAATTTATTTATATTTCTTTATTTTATCAGCACATAAAGTAAATTCTTCACATTTTGATTATAGACTGCAATAATGTCAGTGGTGTTCAATCAACTCATTTAGTTACCTATAGTTATTAGCCCTCTTGAATTTAAAAAGATCCCTAGAAGGGGCAAGAATGGTGGCACAGGGGTAGGCTTTTGCCTTGCACATGCTGACCTAGGACAGACCACAGTTCAATTCCCTGACATCCCATATAGTGCCTCAAGCTAGGAGCAATTTCTGAACTCATTTTCAAGCATAACCCCTGAGCATCACCAGGTGTGGCCCAAAAAGCAAAAAAATAAAATAAAATAAAAAAGATCCCTGGCCAATGAATTCTGGCCAATGAAATTTGGTGAAAATAATAGAAAATACAATATAAACACAAAAGAACCAGGTCAATCATCTCTATTAGTTTCTTTTTTAGGTAATGTAACTTCAAAGTGGGGACTCTAGGTCCCTTAAAAATCTTTTGCAGTACATGATGACATGTGATGAACTTGTAGAAAAAAAAGGGAGAAAGTAATGACAGTCTAACTCTAACCCTAACCCTGTCTTGTTAAGCCCCTCAGGCTTATAGGCTGTTTTGTTCCTGAAGTAAAAACTTAATGTATTAGGCTATTAAAATCATAGTTTTCAGAGCCGGCTCGGTGGCGCTAGAGGTAAGGTGCCTGCCTTGCCTGCGCTAGCCTAGGATGGACCGAGGTTCGATCCCCTGGCGTCCCATTTGGTCCCCTAAGCCAGGAGAGACTTCTGAGCACATAGCCAGGAGTAACCCCTGAGCGTCACAGGGTGTGGCCCCCCAAAAACAAAAATAAATAAATAAATAAATAAAACCAGAAAAAAATCATAGCTTTCTAGTATCTTCTTATAGGGGGTTGAATCATTTTTTATTCCAAAATCTTTCAAAAATCAGATCCTACTTTACTAATTTTATGAGATCCAAATAATGTAAATTTTGTTTTTTATACTTTAATCCATTCAAATTTTGTCTGTGTGTTCAATATATTTTGTTTATTATAATAATCTTTTTTATTATCATTACTTTGTCTCATAATCTTTTGTTCGCTGTTGGTCCCAGGATAGACTTCTTTACATCCTATCTTATAGTTTTCAGACTCATTTTTTCCATTTTATTTGTTTCATCTCTTTTTTTATTACAATCTGAATTAGTCTTTTTACCCACATTGCTACAGGTCTATAATAGTCAATTATTCTAAACAGCCTATACTTATTTATTAATTTATTATGTCATTGGGGGCCACACCCAATGATACACAGGCTTTCTTTTGTCTATGTGTTCAGAGATAACTCATGACAGTGCTTGGGGAACCATATGTGGTGCTGGGGGTTGAATCAGAGTTGGCCATGTTCAAGACAAGTGCCTTACCTGTTGAACTATCTCTGGCTCCTGGGAAGCCTGCATTTATAAACAGATTGTGACTAGATACTTGTAGGGGGTGCTAAAAAATAGTCCTCTTTATGATACTCTTTGCATCTCTTAATGTATTTTATTTTTTATTTCTTTGCATATACTTCCAACTATTATCTGATTAAATCTTTTTCCTTTTTTATGTATTACCAACAACTAGTACCTGTCGTAAAATAACACACAGGGCATTGGTAAACACAGTTCCCCTTGTGGGGGAATTCTGTCCAGTACCTATTTCCATTTCTTCCATGGAGTATTAATTTACCTTCTTTAATTCTCATTTTGGGGTACCTTATGGATTTTTTCTCCACCTAACATTTGAACATGCTTTTTTTTTATAAAAAATAATTTCTTTTTTAAACATTTTTATTGTGAACAAAGTGAATTACGAGTCTTTCACAATAATATTTAAGGAACACAGTGCCAGGGACATTCCCACCACCAGTGTTGTCCTCCCTCCAACCCTGTTCCAAGCATGCATCCCATACCACCTTTTTTGCCCCCTGGACTTCTAGTGCAACTGCTCCCCTCTGTGCATAGCTTGTTGTAAAGATTTGGTATTGGTTCTGTTGTCGTTGACTTTGGGTTTGATGTTTAAGTTTGAAAATTTTTTATTTCTACTCAGTGATCATACGACTGTTTGGTCCTGATACCATCCATTTATTTACCCCTCAATTTATGAGGCAGAACAAGATGATTCAAGTTATGTGGTTCTATCTGAAAAAAAAAAAAAAAGAAAAAATGGGAGGAATCCATCTAGACTAGAGGTTATAAATATCAATTCTAAAAAGAAAGAGAAAGGAGAAAAAAATTACAAAGAAAAACAAAACTAAAACAAAAAACAAACAGAAACTAAACCCTCAATAAAAAACAAACCAAAAGATAAAACTAGTAACTACCAAAAAAGCACAGCAGCAGCAACAGCAACAACAACAACAAAGAGGAATGAGGGCTGGTGTGGCAAGGTTTTATGTTCCCCTTTTTTTGCATAGGCACAGTAAGATTTGGGAAATTAGAAGAGAAATTCCCTTAGCCTAAGAGATACAGGGTTTCTCCGCCCTTGAAGCATACTGCATGGGAACAATCACAGGTTCCATACAAGCTCATTTTCACACCCCAATGTCTTTTTTTTTAATATAATTTTTATTTTGATCATAGTGGCTTACATATTGTTGACAATAATATTTTAGGTACTTATTTACATAAAATCAGGGGGGTTCCCATCACTAATTTGTCCTCCCTATACCTCCGTTTTTGTCCTACCTCCCAAAACCTCCTCCCTCACCCCTGGGGCTGCTAGAAAATGTGGTCCCCTCTGTACCTAGTTTACTACTTAGTAGTCTTGCACCTGTTTGGTTTTGGTGCCTCCCTTATTTCCTCCTCTAACTGGGAGGCAGGACTAGATAGTTCAAGTTATGTGGTTTTGTTTGAAGAAGAAAAAAGTAATAAACTGGGGTAAAAGTCTAAATTGCCGAAAATGGGCGGGATTCTCTAGAGGCTCTCATCATCGGTTTGAGAGACAAAGGAGAAAAATAAGGTGTAACACCCCAACAGTACAAAAAGAAGTGTAAAATATCCATTGAGCACTCCAACAATAACAATGATAAGCACCACAAAAATAGTCATGGTCTTGAGATAAAAAACATGACAGGGCATATAAAGAAAGAAAAGAAAAGAAAAGAAGGAAAAAACATAAATGTAAATGGGGACAACTTCAATAACCACACCAAAACAAGGAAATCGACAAGAAGTATATAGGTAAATAAAAATAAAAAATAATAAAAAATGAGTATTTAAAAAAGATAATATATATAAAAATATAAAAAATGTTTTGTGCTTTTTGCCTTTTTTCCCTCCTGCAATGGCACAGTAAATATTGGGGTCATTCGAAAAGGAATTCACTTGGCCTAAGAGATATGGGGTTTCTCCACCCTTGGAGTATATTGTCATGGGATTAACTATAGACTCCGTTCAGGTTCATTTACTCTCCCCTTGGTGCTTTCGTGGTGTTTGGAAGGCTTCTTCTCCTTCCTGTGATAAAATCAGACCTCTCTATCTAGAGATCTCAGTCTCTGCACAGGTCCAAAAGTGGGATTTATGATGAAGTCTTTCTTTGTCGTTCTAGAAGTTCTGTTCCCTCGGTGTCATTTTAATCCATCTTCACTGGTTGGTGGTCTTGGTCTTTGCACTGATCCTAGGATGGAACCTAGGATAGCGTCTTTCATTGTGTTTCCAGAAGCCCCATTCTGCTGCAATTGTCTCAGCCAGACCTTTGGAACTGGGGATCATGGTTGTTGTGCAGGTCGTAATTCAAACCCTAGACTGGGGCATTTTTATTGATCCCAAGGTATATATAGTCCAGTCATGGTTCTAGTAGCCAGTCATCTGTAAATCGTGATCTTGGCTTTTGGACCCACCAAAGGGTGACAAGTCTTCTGATTTTGTCTTATCGTTAGCTGGTGAGGTAGGATAACCTGCTCTTAGGTCAAGTTGTTCCCATTTTCCTCGTTGTCAGGATATCATATTAGAGCTGTTGGTGGCCCAGCAGTATTAAGGATGTCCCGGTTGGGATTTGTTTCCCGTAGCTGTTGTGAAGAACTTTGTCGTTTCTATGTCTGGGATCCAGACACCCCAATGTCTTTTTATGGTGCCAGGAAACTCTCCACTCAGTTGTGGATGATAAAATTAGGCCTCTCTAACTAGAGATCTTGCTATTTGCACAGGTCATAGGATGAAGCCTAGGATAGATGAACATATTTTCTTTTTGTAGTTGCTTTACTATCTAAGCATTTTTCTCCAAATGTAACTTTGTAAAATAAAGAAAATATTATTCAGCAGAGGCTTAGTCTGATCCTGAATACTATGTTTAGATAAGAAGAAATAAAGAAAAGGTCTGACCTGAGGGTGTTTAGAACCTAATGGATTGAACAACATGTAAACAGATAAATAGATGATAATAGTTTCATTTTATTTTGTTTAAAGAAAGTAATTTACTTTGAATGTAAAAAGAGAAAATACCCAGTTGAGGCTGAAGTGAAGCATTTATTTAAGGAAACAAGAAAGCAGTAAAGATATTCCTGCAAGTGTGAGCAGAGAAATACCAAATAATTTTGATTTACCAAATATTTTTAAGGAGAAATACCAAATAATTTGATTTTATAATAGACACATAAGCAACATCCTGTTTGTCAAGAGAACACAATTTCTAAAATGTTTTATTATATGAAAAGGTAAAAAAAATTGTATTCTGAGCAAAAAATGTAAAGTTATGAGAAACATAAATATGTAGTGCATTGTTGATCTTGGTTACATAAAGAAAAAATCTAAAGAATAGTTATATTCCAAATTTATCAGTTTTTTAATAAAATTTAGGAAGGAAAGAAAGGGGAGGATCTTGCTACTAATTATTAATCCTATTTCTTTAGTAATTTCCCCTCTATTTTATTGGTCCTCCTATCTACCTAATTTGCCCTTCTACTTAAGAAGAAATTCTTGATTAGTTCAAGCTTATGCAGTATAGTACCCACAAATATTCATCACCCCAGCATGTTGGGAGTTTGATTAAATAATTCATCCTGTAGCAGCTCCTTTCCCCTACTCCTGACATCCCTTGTCTTATTGACCCAGTCAAAACTATGTGGACATACAAAATAATGATACTGTAGTATTCCACTTCTTATACAAATTGTTCTGAAACTATCAAAAGATGAATTTATGATATTTTTAAAAATTAATTTATTTTTAGGGACACAGTGGATCTAAATAGATAGAAAATAACTATTGTTTCACCAGAACTTGGATAATAAAGATGTAAAATGAGGATCTTATTTCACTAATCAGATGAGAAGAGGTGGCATACAGAAAGGTATAAAAAAACCAATTTATTTGACATAGACTATTTAAAAAGGCCTAATTTTATATGATGAACATTTACCCTCCCATCTCATCTTCCACATGTGAAATTGCTCTTAGGTTTATTTATTCCTCATTTGTTCTAAAAAGGATTTTAGATAGTTTATGAGTATATTTAAAATACATCAAAGAAGCATAATTAGAAATAGGTGAGAAAGCAGAAAAATAACAAGACTAAGAAACTAAAGTCAAATCAGAAATAGGACAAAATACAAATGCACTTTAATAAAAGTTTTATGTACTTATTATTGTTTCTAATACTTTTAGCAAGCCACACCTGAATCCAAAAAGTATAGGAGACTATATGTGCATCCCACACCATTACCCTTGTTTTAGAATAGCACAATTCTAAAGCTCTCAATAATGACTTAACAATCTAACAAATATAAATTAAAAAACATATGTATCTAAGAATAATAGAGAAAAATAGTAGAACTGCAAAAGAATTTATA
The DNA here is from genome assembly GCF_024139225.1 of Suncus etruscus. Lineage (NCBI taxonomy): Eukaryota > Metazoa > Chordata > Mammalia > Eulipotyphla > Soricidae > Suncus > Suncus etruscus. The sequence goes on from NC_064861.1 coordinate 53,666,830, forward strand.
CTCAAGAAACAGAAATCACATTTCCCTCTAAATATGATAAGAAAATATCCCCAGATATTTTTTTATATTGCCATACTTTTAATATTAATATCATGATGTACCCTGTGAACACGAGGGAAGGTTTGATTGAGAAGAGAATAAAATTTAGAAATGTGGAAGCTAATTTTGCTTTTAGTTTTTCAATTCATTTACTTAATCATGTTGTATGTCAGTTTCATCATGAAATGAAAATTCCAATGCTACCCCATTTCAAAATTGGATGCCTGGAAATTCCAAGATGCTAGAAAATATTTCTGCCTACCTGCTGAGTTATTCAGGGGTCCTCAAACTTTTTAAACAGGGGGCCAGTTCACTGTCCCTCAGATTATTGGAGGGTCTGACTATAGTAAAAACAAAACTTATGAATGAATTCTTGTGCACACTGCATATATCTTATTTTGCAATGAAGAAACAAAACAGATACAAATACAATATGTGGTTTGCGGGCCATAGTTTGAGGACCACTGTTACATAATAAAACTAAAAATTACATTATAGCCCAAATAATAATTTTTAAAATATCAATTGGTTTTGAAGTGTCTGGTAATGTTCTACAGTAAATTAACATGAAGTAGAAAAGATATCCCTTTATTTGTGACAATCAGCATTTCACACTGAAAAAAGGCTTGCCATACCTTATGTAGACTTTGTCTGATAAGATGTCTCTTTTGTTTAGTGGCTATCAAATTTGAAGGGTGATTTGAAAGGCATAGCTGATGAAATTACTGAAAGCTCTAAAACAATGATTGGGATGTCTGTTTTCTAATACTCACTTGATCACTCACTAGTGTCTTGACATTAAACAGTTTCTTCTCTCTTCTGTGAGATTCATTATCCTCCATGGAAAATCACAGATTGAATTGAATGTTTGTTTTGTGTTGAGATAAATGGTCGGATATTAACTATAAAACTCATGATAGGAAACGTTCTGAAGAAGACAATTAGATGTATGTTTTGAATCAGATATGTTAATAATGACCCACATTTAACAATAGTTAGTGAACAAAATAGAAATGCAGCCATTTTATAAATTAGAGCATAATATTCTTCTTTAGCATCCCTGGCAATGGAGGTTTTGCAACTAGTGTCTTAATCTTATGTTAAGATTTCAACCAAGTGTTTAATTCTAACCTCGTGTTTCCCTGGGGTAGACGGGTGCTCACTAAACTCTTCCTATCATAATGCAAAGCTCTTTTAGCTAAAGCATCACATTGCATTCTTAATTGTAGGTATTTTTTACTTAGAAAAATAAGTGCAATATTAGAATTATAATGATAAAGAAATGATAGGTATTAGATTAGGAAATATTATAATGTCATTCTAAATTGTGTTTGGTACATTCTGATAATAGATAATGAATTATATTCTTACTTGGAAATAATCCAGTTCAAGTCCGCATGTAATGAAATGGCTAGTTCTCTGTGTGACATTTCATTACAAAACCAGAATCAAGGACTTGATAATTTATTTTTCTTCCCATTATTCAAGAAATATTACAAAGATGTGGTTTCATTGTTATTAGGATATACTAAAACTACTGGGTGTTATAGATCTAATCTCTGAGCTGATGTCTGCATTAAAGAATCTTTGTCAGAGCAACCTTTCTCCCTTTCTGAGAAAAATAACAGAAAAGCATAACTAAATGCTTTTTAAGGTGGCAATAAAAGCCTTTTTTTTTTCAGTTTCTCATTGCCAGTTTCTTCTTTGATGAGCTCTCAAAACCCCAAAGCTAAAACTTTACTTTAGGAAGAAGAAAAAAAAAATATCTTCGACTTGTTCAAACTTATTCCACAGTGACAATTTTTTTATTTTCAATAACTGGACAGAAGAAAATGGACTTAAAAGAATGCATTTGTAACTCTAATTTGTAGTCAAATGGAAAGAATAGATAGGAACAGTTTCTATTCACACATGATCTGTGAATGAGATTTGAAAGCCATGGCACAAACATTTTATTTTCTAAGAACCTTGCTTGTAAAATTTACAATGTTCTTTCTTACACAGACATATAATGTGGAACTTATTATTTGAAGATTCAAAGCCTGGTTGAATTCAAGGCCTGTTTCCCATATATTTGAAGTAGATATAATCAGTTAAGTGCAGATTGAGGTACAGGATCTACAAATACCAAGTCTCAGTGATTACTAGCATTATTCAAACATTTGCATTTAGCTGCAAAAAAAAAAATCCTGAAAGATTGGTGAAACTGGCACTATCCACCACTAGCAACTATTCAGCTTCAGTGCTAAGGTAGACAAGTTAGCTGTAATGTTCCCAATTTTCACTAAACTCATTTTTTGATCATATTTCACTTACTGTTGAGCTTGTCAAGTATTTATTACAACATGGGAGCATTACAACAGGTCTACATTTCACTTTCCATAATGAGAAATCCCTAAGGGAAATCTTTATTGTCTTTTATGGCTGAAGAGCAACTCATCTTTCATTTTTTATAAAGTATCATGAGTCTTAAATGCAGTAAAAATTTTAAGAAGGAAAAGAAATATGGTCCATGATACTAAATATAATATATAGATATATAGATGTATGTATAAAACCTTGAAAGGCCTAAATGTTTTATTCAAGGATGGCTATTTCAATTTACTATCTTCTGTCTACACACAGATTCGTACTAGAATCTGGTTAACATGGTTTATTACTGTAGGGAGTCAGAAAGACCTGGGTAAGATCACTTCTCAAGAAAAATAACTTACCTTCATTTCTTCAGTAGGTGTTTATTAAACTTGTGCTATGGACCAAGGTCTCTGAAAGGGTTGAAGAGTATTATAAGAAATAGTTTTTTTTGAGCTAGATTTTGCTTTTATATTGAGAACAGATATACTTTTTTTTAAGGCAGACAGTGTTGCATGCCCCAAGTGAAGCAATAGGAAAGCTAAAGCTATCAATGTTTGAGATGGCTTAGAGAAAGGTCAATGAAGCAGTAATTAGAAAACTTTTCAAAAAGCATCTAAAAATTAATCTGAAAAAAAAAAAGAACACATTGATTTTGAGTGATGTCCATGTAAAACTTAGAATGCAATGTCGATTCAGTTAAAATTTTTTAAATCATAAAAAAGATTCAGTAGAGTGAAATGCTTACTAATAAAGTAATATATTTTTAAACGTACTGACAAAATATATGTATGGTTTTGTTATTTTATTTTTTATTTTGAAGCCATATTCAGCAGTGCTCAGGGAATATTTCTGGCTCTACACTTAGGGGTTATTCCTGGTGGGACCCAAGATTAGCTGATATTAAACCCAGGCCAGCTGCAAGCAAGTGCTGTACCTATAATTCTATGTCTCCAGTAGAAAATATATAGGCTTTTAAGTAAAATTTGTACACACACGTTTTAGGTCACTCTAAGAACAACCTGATACCAAATCAAGATGGTGTGCTATTTAGTTGGGGGAACTTGATTCTAATTATCATGACCAGACTACATCACCTTGGGTGCAGTTAGCACCCCTTGCCTTTGCAATCCATCACAACACTGTCCAAGGCCATATCTTCCTAAATAGCTTGCAGGTAGTAATGGAACATGGCTGGATTTGATGTGGACACCCACTGGTGCCATGCCATTTCTGTCTCTTAAGCCTTAAGATATCCACTATGAGTTATCTTTGAGGCACTTCCTATCTTCTCCAGTTGCCTTAGAAAACTTCATATGGCACTCCTAAGACTCTCTTCTCTATTCCTGACACTTATCAGAATCATCGATTTCAGAACATTTGGAGCATCTAGCCTCCTTATTACCTAAACAGTAACTATTATTTATGCATCTTGAATCTTCAAAAACATGTATTAAATAATGGAGATTATGTTTAATCACACTTTATTGATTAAAAGAAGTAACTTAAGTTTTGCCCATTTTCACAAAGCTGGTAAATGGTGAAATAAGAATCTATTTTCTTGTTAACTATAACTTAGTTCTGGAAAGGCACTTGTTAATCTTGTAGAGTGAAATACATTTCATTCTGACCTACTACTACTACAGTGACTATAACAATGATGACTATTACTATGACTTTGCTGACTTAGATTTGCTCATGCTGGGTTTAAAAGGACTCTTTCTAGACATATATTTGGGATGTTGATTTATACACACACACACACACACACACACACATATATATATTAACATAGGGCCAATACATGACTTTCTGGCAGAATTGCCATTACCTTTTCTTTGTACTGTAGTTTCAACTGCATTTCAGCCTCTAAGTTAAAATAAAAGCACAGGCAAGGCATTATATAGTTTTTGTTGCTATGAACATTTTAGTTGATAAGTACAATCTCTTCCTTTACTTGCTCTTCAGTGTGATATACTTAGCTTGATATCTAAAGTATCTAATATCTTCTACCATTCCGAACTCTATTCCCTAAACATGTGATTATAAGTACACTTTTGAAGATTGATTGCTTGGGAACCTCAGCATTTCACAGTGTTTTGAACTCTACATCTTCTCTCTCAAAAGTATCAGTGTTCTCCCAAACTAGATATTTTGAAATGAGGAATAGGAAAAAGTCATACATATGCCCTAATCTCCTATTAGATATCATTTCAACTAGAAGTATTCAGTGATTCCTTAAAATTAGCTTTCTAGAATCAGCTCTCTAGCTCAAGGAGCATGCCCTGACAATAAGAGAACTCTCAGGGCAGAGAGGATTCTTGTACAGCACTTCTTGCCCAGTATTAAAATGTTCCATAAATTAATAATAAAAGCATTTTCATTGTAAAAATATATTTTCTGTCACTCAACTATGAGTCATTGAAAAATTATAATTCCATAACTTCACTTTGAATCTCTTTCATAATAATCCATCATAATGCACATACATGGTGTCTGCTAAATCAATTCAATTCCATTATTAGAAGCAATACATTACTTTGATAAATCTTTTTTGAAGTAAAAAAAGGTTTTATTTGGAGGTAGTGAGGAATGGAGAGAGAAGATAATAAAGAGAGAATAATATGCTAAAGGAAGTGCATCGAAGTTTCCCAAATTGCAGAGTGCCCTGGAACTCATCCCATAATTGAAGTAAAAAAATATGAAAGTCCAAATCTCAAGGGAAGATGAAGGTGATATGTGCATGCAGGCAGCATGTTATTGGGTTCACAGAGCACATGTGACTACTTTTATAAATCTTAACATTTACTATATAAGGAAAAAATACAATCATAAAGTATTCTGTAAATTTTCTATATTATCTGTATCCAGATTCAAATAGATCCACAAGTCTTTAAATGTAATTGTCATTTTCTGTCAGATAATTTGACCTTAAGATTCTTTAATTCAGTGTCAAAAAGTGACATAAACGAAGGTTGTCATAAATTGTCATTTTTTAATCGTTAGATGTTAATAGTAATCCAAAGGTTTTGTTAGCTATACTATTAATTTGAATTGAGGTAGAAAAAAATCACTCAGAAAAGCATTAACCTTTTGGCCCCGTTTTCTTATGTCTATCCTCAGGGCAAATGACTTCCCTGGAGTAGTTGTTTGGAACTGGCCAAATTCTCCAAGAATATTAAATTCTTTAGATTGCTTCTCCAGTGTAAATTTTTTCTCTAAATAATGATTAATTACCCAGCAACAAACTAATCACATTTGTGTGACATTTCTACCTTTATATATATCATTTGGAAAACATTAGGAAAAGTATTGGGAAACATACACGTTTTTTTGAAAAATATTAAAATATCACCCATTACTTGCTTTAAAAGAGCAATATTTATAGTAGCTGGAAGTCATACTTAGGATTATAACATTTGTGGGTATAGTGTGTTTGCAGTCAGATGTGAAATCAATGTACAGTGGGTCAAGACAAAGAATATATTTTCTCTAGAGGCATTGCTTAAAAAAACATTATATAGCCTCAATGTCTCCAATGACCTAAATTCTCCAGGCTGTTAATGTAAGATGAGAATTTAAAAAGAACACAAGAGAGCACAGCAATTCATGATTCAATGATGTTTCTTGAAGGAATCAGGCTGCAGAAATAGTAGCTGAACTTCATTTGAAGCTTGCTGCGTCCAATGATTCTCTTTTGCCTCTGCACATTAACTTGTAGCAAGTTGTACCATAAATGCAGTGACTTAAAGAAGAAAAATGACACATTCTTCTTATAAAACAAACTTGGTCAAACTAAAACTGGGAATATAAAACCAAAACACTCCATAGATAAATTACAAATCATTTATTAGCTCCCTAGAACTTTGCTCAAGGAGAGGCTCCAGAGCTCATAAAGTTGGCTGGACACTTCCAGTGATCTATGGGGACTGACCAACACCTTTCTGACCTCTGAAGATTGTAAGTCAGAAGAACAAGCAGCACAAAAACTCTGGGTCTGACATTAGAATAATAAAAAAAATAGACAGACGTAAAACAAAATTAAAACTGTGATGGTCATGGTGGTAAAATACTGTTCATTGGAGATTTGTAGACTTAAATGAGACTGTCACTAGAGAGGAAGGATTCAAATTTAAATGCTTTTCATATTTAAGGGAGACATGAAGTTGACAGCCTGTTCTTGAATATCCTATGAATTCAATTAGATTTTACATGATGGCATTTGAGGCTGCCATATCTTTCCTTCGTATTGTCATCCAAATTGGCAAGTATTGAACCAGAAAAACCTCATCTTGAGAAAAAATGTGAATTAAGTATTGACAGTGAGGATCAATAACTAACTCTAAACTGACCATTTCTGTAAGAAGATGAATTCTTATTTATTTATTTTTGGGGTTCACACCTAGCAATACTCAGGGTTTCTGTCTTTCAGCTCAGATATCAATCATGGTGGGCTCTGAAATTCATATGGGGTGCCAGAGATAAAAACCAGGTGAGTCAAGTGCAAGACAATTGCCCTATTCATGATACTATCACTTTGGCTTTTTTTTTTCATTTTTTTAATTTTTATTGTGACTGAAATGCATTACACAGAATTATTTACAATACATAGTGACAATGAATGAAGGGCATTCCCACCACCAAGGTTGTCCTCCCTCCAGTCCTGTTCCTAGCATATCTTCCATATCTCCCTTCTTTACACACCCCCCCCTCCCCGCCGAATACTAGTGTAATTGGTCTCCACTTTACAGCTTGTTGTAGATTGGGTATCTATTCTGTTGTCATTGTCTTTGGGTTTGGTGTTCCAGTCCGATCATTTTTTATTTTCACCACATGTTCATATGACTAGTCCTGGTATCATCATTTCCCACCCTCAATTTATGAGGCTGAATGATTCAAATTATGCAATTCTGTTGGAGATAAAAAGGTTAAGGAAAAGAGAAGAAAAATTTGGTATTGACTACCAAAAAAAATCACCAAATAATATCCACAAGAGTGAAAAAGAAAAAAAAAGTTGAAGAAAAAAGAGAAGGAAAATAATATCAAAAACAAACAAAACAAAACAAAACAAAAAAAAAGGAATACTGCAGTGGCAAGGTTTGGTGTTCCCCCCCACTTTTTTTTTTCCATAGGCACAGTAAGTATTGGGGAAGGAAGGAAATTCCCGTGGCCTAAGAGATTCAAGATTTCTCCACTCATGAAGCATACTGTCATGGGAACAACCATGGCTCCATACATACTCATTGTCATATCCCAGGGTTTTTTTTTTTTTTTTTTTTTTTGTGGTGTCAGGAAACTTTCCTCTTGGTTGTGGATGAGAAAATCAGGCCACTATAGCTAGCAATCTTGGTATTTGCACAGGTCCTAGGACAAGGTCTAGGATAGAGTCTTTACCGTTCTAGATATTCTGTTCCATCTGTGTTGGCGTGTTCAGTCTTCTGTATCATGTGCTCCATGTTTTTGCTCCGTCCCTAAGCTGAAGTCTAGGAAATTATGGTTCCAAAGGTTCTGCTCAGTCTCTGTTGTCAAAATTGGGCCTCTGTACGAAGAAATCTTGATTTTTGTAAGAGTCCTGGGCTACAGCCTAGGGTAGGGTTTTCCTTATTGGTCTCAAGGTAAGTTCTGCCCAGTCATGGTTGTCAAAGTCAGTTTTCTGTAGTTAGTGCTCTTATTTTTCATAGTCAAAGGATGATACATCTTCTGATTTCCACTTAGTGTTAGGTGATGTGATAGGACCCCCTGGTCTTAGGTCAATTGTCATTTTCTCGCTGTCCTCGCTGTCATATTAACACTGACACAAGTAAATCTCCCAGTGGAGCTTAGTTCCTGGTGTTGTTGCAGGGAGCTGCTTCAGTTCTATGTCTTGGATCTGGAGTTTGAGAATGGACTAACACTGTCCTATCTCATGGAGACTAAGTTGTATCCACATGACATAAGTCCAGGATGGGAGGCACCCTTGTGTAAAAAGTGTGAATTCTTATACTTAGAAGATTAGATCTTGTTTTTGTGTCTAAGATTTCCCCTTATTTACTGTGCCTATACAAAAACATATGGTGTCCTTTTGTATTGCCGGTGCTATTCTGGGTAAGGATGACAGGCTACATACACAGTATCTGTGGTGTGGTCTGAGCTTTTATCCCAGGCAAGACGTTTTTTTGGTTTTTGTACCAAGCAACACCAAAACTGGTGAGGATAGAGAAAATATGTATATATAAAAATAGTACAAATAGATAAAACTGAGATAAAAAATAAATTAAAAAATGTATTTGAAGAAAACAAGTGATGGGGGAGGCTGCCTAAATGTTTAGGAATACACATCTTAAGATGCATTATTATAAAGGTATTAAGCTTACATAGGCAATATAGGCCTCCCAATAAGGTCTTTTGAGATATTCTTCTGGGGATTGAAAGCCAAGGCACTTTTTTGTATCACAGGCCTTGGTCTTGAGTTTGAGATATGATTTGCAGCATTTCGGAGTCCTGTAGTGTTCTTGAGCTGGGGGTTTAGCTGAAGCTGATTCTGGTATCATGCAACAGTCCACAATTTGATGGGGGTGAGAGGAGCCACAAAGCTTGAGTCAGCAGGAGTGTTGGTTGTGGATTCTTGCTGAGACACGAGATGGGGGATCCAGAGGGATTCATTGAGGAGCTGGATGGTGGTCTGTTGGGGCAGGAGGTCGGTCTTTGTGCCTAACGAATTAAGAACCGAGGGTAAAGAGTGTTAAATAAGGGGAAGATAATGAATCTGGGTTGGGAGATGAAGGAGTAGAAGGGTCTCTGGGTTTGGGAGGGGCAACATATGAGAGGGACTATATACATTGTATAGATGAATTATTTATGAATTAGGCTTGGCAGTCAAACAGGACTGCTGTATAGAAAGTAATGTTCACATATACACTGACTTCAGAGATGTATTTGAGTGCTATCCTCCATATATAGGGTATTCTATTTCCTTTCCTAGAAATAGTCAAGGATTAAGAATATATTTGGGCGATGTTAAAAAGAGTATTTGTTGCGTGGGCACAAATGCGCTTGCCCGTTTTTGAAAATGGTTATCAGTAAGAAAAGACACCCCTGCAGGGGGTCTGGTATGCATATAGGAATTTTCCTTTGGCTAGCTGTCCTGGCATGTGGGGTCTCTGAGCCCAGCTCTCACCTCTGCGGTTTGTGTATGCATAGGGGAGGAGTTTTCCTTCACCTTCCTGCCCCCACCAGCAGGTTACCAGGTCTGGCCCTGAAGGCTATCTGGCGTGGGGAGATCTAGTCCCCTGGACTAAGTGGTCAGTCCAGGGCACTTTGGCTTTTTTAAGGTCATAACCCAAACTAGGCATTTTTAAGAATATATAAATTTTAGTTTTATTTCTATAAACTACAATTTTATGCATCAATAAAGTCCAATAGGTTTTATAGGTCAACTTCTCAAAAAAAAAAAGGTAAAGAAAAGGAAACCTTTATTTCACAGATGGGGATATTGTGGCTAAGAGTGAGATAATCTATCCAGGGATAGATTCCAGATATACATTGTCATCAAAAACATTTACCAAAGACTATGTATTTGTTAATTTTACTTTTCTTATTTCTCTAGTAGGAAGTCAATATGAATAAAGGATTCCTGAATCTTTCATATCTTTTTTGATTTACTTTTTTGAGCAATAATTGTGGTAACCAATAATGTGGTTACCATGTACGAAGTGTGCTCATTCTAGGTATTGGGCACACAGAGATGAATATTTCAAGAATATTAACTAAAGAAAGGACAGTTATTCAAAAACCACTTAGTAGTGGTTTTACATTTTTTCCATTTCATTAGATGCTGTCTATATTCATACATGCTCAATAAGCTATTTAGAGATTGTCAGCTTATATTGAATGCTAAAATGGTCTCAGGAATCTTTTCAGGAAATTTAATAAATATCCATATGAAGGTAGTATCTCACTATCATTTTCTTGCTTGACATTTTTGGAGAATACTATTATATTGCTATTGCTCCAAGAACAAGATGTGGAAATGATTAAAGATTTCTAGACTGAATATGTTGATGAGAACTTGAACAACTTACCTGTAATCACCATAGCCCAGTTTCCATAATTATAAAATCAAGTGATTATGTCAGATTTATTTCTCATCCATTTTTCATAGACAATTTTTATTCCCTTTACTTAGAGAGTTCTTTACTGTAGTCAAACAAAAGGATTGGGAGTAGAAATATAACTTCAGGTTTCTTTTTGTGTCCATTAGTTTGTTAACATCTTTTGGAATATGGTGTTGGAAAATTTTGTGATATTTCAGTCCAGTACTGTATAGTGATCTATTTGCTATTTCTTATTAGAAATATTAATTAGTCAATTGTATGTTATATATTTGCATTGTTGAATATCACGTGGACTTCTAGAAATTCTCTCAGCTTTTTGGCATACACATGTGATAATGGTTGGTTCACTTTAATATGTTGGTGGGGAAGTTTATGGGATATGAAGAGTTGAGTAAATATTGAGTTTTATCTTGAGAGTTTTAATATATATATATATATCACTTACCATTTAGCAATTTTCCTAGTAGTAGTATGAAATAATACTATATAGTCTCTGAAAATAATAAGCCTTTAAAAATTGATGACATTTTCTATCAATGTTAGTTTGAGTATGGGGTTCATCAGTAAACATACCACACACGTGTGAGATGCTGAATTTGATTCCTCAGCACTGTAAACAACACACACACACACACACACACACACACACACACACAACTGCCAGAGAGGCCATCTCCCCATTTTATTTTTAATGAATAAACAAAAGTTACACAAAAAATAATTGATGTTCAAAGACTTTTATAATTTATAATAAGATAGATTCTTACTAATCAACAATTTTATAATTTAAAATTTCTGCTAACAACAGTAAAGTCTATCTTTGAACAGCAGAAGATAGCATGACACTATTAAAATCAGGTAAATCTGTTTCTTATAGTATCTTGTTAAACACCTTAATTTTACCAATTAAGCCAGTTATCCAAGCAGTTGAAAATGTGTAGCTCCTAAATGCTAGGTAGTGACAGCTATAGAAACCAATCATCAGGACTCTTAACTACCTATCAAACTAATAATACTCTTTTGATGGCAGAGGTATTTTTTCTCAGAAATAATTTCCTTTTCCCCACCATTTGCTGTAGAGTGTCTTTTATCCAGAAGTTTGTAGATAATGCCAAGCAAAAATAAGACTTATAATGATTAAATTACTATTTTGTGCAACTCTCCAGATGAGTCAGTCCTGCTCTTTAGTCCTCAAAAACTCAGGATATGACCAACAGAATTGCTACAATTAGAGCAGGACTTCACAAGGAACAATGAAAATGTTTTATTGACTGAACACAAGGGATCTTTAGATTAATATTTTAGATAGTCCAAGTTAAATTTTAGTTTAATTTTAAATGTGAATTACTTTAAAGAACTCATGATGTCACTTTGTGATCTGTTAAATATTTTAATGTCTCCTGAATATACTTTTTAATATAAATTTTTTTGATCATAGTGGCTTACATATTTTTGACAATAATATTTTGGGTACATATTTACATAAAATCAGGGGATTCCCATCACCAATTTGTCCTCCCTACACCTCCCTTTTCGTCCTATCTCCCATATCCTCTTCCCTCACCCCCGGGGCTGCTGAATATATTTTATGCTTTAAAAAGTCTTTTTGGTTCATACATGGTGATGTATACACCACTTTCTCCTGGTTCTATGTTCAGGGGTCAACTTTCATGGTACTCTTGGGACCTTATGGAATTTAACACAGGTGGGCACTTGCAAGGCAAGTAAGCACTTTAACCACTATACTTTTCTCTTCAACCCCCCAAATTAACTTCTGTTCTTCCTCTCTAAAGGCCAAAATGGTTTCTTTAAATGATTATCACTACATTTCTGTCTTTTTATGGTATAAAATTGTGCAAACCTTCATAGTTTGTAAATTTATTTAATCTATATCTGGGACTATTGTTTTATCATCCTGTTATAGCTTTAAAACCACAAGAATAGGATGACATGTGAAACTGTTCTTCTAATGCCTAAATAGAGGCTAATTTTTTCATGTAAGTGTTAGAAGAATATTTGCTGCTCAGCTGTCTTTTGAATTTAAGGATATAGATTCTTGAGCTCACCAGAAGTATATATAGTATCTTTATTCTTTTTTATTTTTGGTTTTTGAGTCACACCCCGCGACACTCAGGGGTCACTCCTGGCTCTATGCTCAGAAAGAGCTCCTGGCAGGCACAGGGGATCATATGGGATGCCAGGATTAGAACCACCTTCCATCTTGGATGGGATATTTGCAAGGCTTTCTCTCAGGCCTCCACAGTCTCTTTATTATCTTGAATTTAAGGTAAGGAATGCCTGTTTAGAAACAAACTCCCTGGCACAGAAGCTTAAATTATTCTCTTGTTAAGGCTGAAAACAAACAAGAGAGGAAGAGGACTTAGATAAATTAAATAGATGATTGGTTCACTGTAAGGAAGAATACTATGATGTCTTGACAAAGGTTCAGGGCGTCTTACTATTTATATGTCAGAGAGAGAACATGAAAGAGAGAGAATTATTTCTGTAGTGTAGAGAAGGAAGCCGACAGCAGATAGAGTCATATAACTTTTTTTTTTTTTTTTTTTTTTTTTTGGTTTTTGGGCCACACCCGGTGACGCTCAGGGGTTACTCCTGGCTATGCGCTCAGAAGTCGCTCCTGGCTTGGGGGACCATATGGGACGCCGGGGGATCGAACCGCGGTCCGTCCAAGGATAGCGCAGGCAAGGCAGGCACCTTACCTCTAGCGCCACCGCCCGGCCCCCTGAGTCATATAACTTTTTGAAGGTTAAACAAACACTGATCCAGAAGAGCTGTTCCACTGAGTGTGCTAATTTTCAGATTCCATTCTGAATGTTCAATCTTTTGGATTCCTTGGTGTCAGGACCAATCAAAACCCCCGAGAGAGGGTTTAACTGAGAGAGAGAGAGAGAGACAGACAGACAGACAGACAGACAGACAGACAGACAGCAGGCAGGCAGGCAAGCAGAGACAGAGACACAGAGATAGATAGAGAGAAGAGAGGAGACAGCGGTGACAAAAGAGAGTGGAGAGAGGAGAGTGGAGAGAGACAGGCAGGCAGAGACAGACAGAAAAGAGAAAGAGAAGAAAGAGGAGACAGATGAGAGAAGAGAGAGAGGAGAGAGGAGAGTGGATAAAGAGAGAGAGAAAAAGAGAGATACAGAGAGAGATTGGAATCAGAGCAAGAAGTAAGCCAGGGAAATAACCAGACCAGGAACAAGGTGTCCAGCAAACAGGTTCTCCAATAATTCGGCAGAGACCATCTAGCATGAGCAATCAAGCAGTACACCCCACCTTCACCCCACTCCAAGCATGTTAGCGTGGGCTTTATTTAAAACTTCAGTTACAAAAATCAGTCTTAAGATAGGAAATTTATACCTAGCACAGCGGCGTTTGCCTTGCAAGCAGCCGATCCAGGACCAAAGGTGGTTGGTTCGAATCCCGGTGTCCCATATGGTCCCCAGTGCCTGCCAGGAGCTATTTCTGAGCAGACAGCCAGGAGTAACCCTGAGCATCGCCGGGTGTGGCCCAAAAACAAAAAAACAAACAAACAAAAAAAACCACACACACAAAAAACAAAATAAATGTTATGCTAAAAAAATTGAGTATGTTGACTTAGGCATGTACTAATGGTAGCTCACACTTTGGATGGACGTAGGTTAATTAACAGGGGAACACTGGCATCAATGTGTCTTAAGGAAAAAATATGTGTATGTAAAGCATTTTAAATTATGCATGCCAGAGACAAACATGATAATCACATTGAATGCTGTATCACAGATAATAAATTGTAGTCAATTTTTTTTGGAAGAGGTACACTGTGGAAGATCAAAAGGGCACAAATGTTTTATTAAAATAAATTGATTACTTTTATTATTATAAGTTCTAGATTGAAACACTCAAATATTTCTTTTGGGTCACTTTCTCTAAATCTGTTCCCTGTACATTGTTGTGTAGCTTTTAATATTTTAATGATAAAGACAATTATATAGAAAGAACATTCATTTTTATTAATTACAACCCTCCTTTCCCTCCATCTCTCCATTCTCCCTCTTTTACTTTTCATTCTTTCTCTCTTTCTTTCTTTCTTTCTTTCTTTCTTTCTTTCTTTCTTTCTTTCTTTCTTTCTTTCTTTCTTTCTTTCTTTCTTTCTTTCTTTCTTTCTTTCTTTCATTCTTTCTCTCTTTCTTTCTCTCTTTCTTTCTCTCTTTCTTTCTCTCTTTCTTTCTTTCTTTCTTTCTTTCTTTCTTTCTTTCTTTCTTTCTTTCTTTCTTTCTTTCTTTCTTTCTTTCTTTCTTTCTTTCTTTCTTTCTTTCTTTCTTTCTTTCTTTCTTTCTTTCTTTCTTTCTTTCTTTCTTTCTTTCTTTCTTTCTTTCTTCTTTCTTCTTTCTTTTTCTTTCTTTCTCTCCTTTCTTCCTTCTCCTCCTCCCTCCCTCCCATCTCTCTCCTCCCTCCATCCCTCCCTCCCTTCCTTCCTTCCTCCCTCCCTCCCTTACTTCCTCCCTCCCTCCCTCCCTCCCTCCCTCCCTTCCTTCCTTCCTTCCTTCCTTCCTTCCTTCCTTCCTTCCTTCCTTCCTTCCTTCCTTCCTTCCTTCCTTCCTTCCTTCCTTCCTTCCTTCCTTCCTTCTTTTTTGTCTCACCAATATTTCTTTATTTCTATTTTCTTTCAGCTTTTTATAAAATATTTACATATAGGTTCAAGAAATTCTGGAGTTATTGGGTTCTATGTCTGACCTAGTCTTTTACTGAGCTCTGTGAGTTCTGCTTTTCTGAACTAAAGTGGTTTTCAAAACAGGGTCTTGGTAAAAGTGGTTCTGAGAATAAAAAGTATGTAGCCTTAAACATTAAGTTAATTAATTTTTAGACTTGCTTTTTTAATAACATTTAAAACTTAGAAGTTATAAAGAGATGCAAGATAAATATTTTAGAAGAATATATTAAAGTTAAGAGCTTATCTGCATAATAGAAAGCACTTGAAACTGTGTAAGCTCTGAGAACAAGTTGCTTCTCTGAAAAGACTACATCACAAGTGTTTTGAAAAATAGAAGGAGAATAAAAAAAAAGTCAGGTATATAAAAAGTTTCATTATAGATTAAATGTGCTTATATTTTAGATTTTGTTTAATTTGTTTAGGGAGTTGGAGGTTTTGGTCACACCTGGAGTTTCTTAGGGTTTACTACTGGTGGGCTCAATCATATGTGGTGCCAGGGATTTAACCCAGGTCTGCTGCATACAATGCAAGCACTTTACTCATTATACTATTGCTTCAGCCCCCTAAAATTTAGTTTTAAAATACTACAAACAGTAACAGTGAATCTGCTAAGAACAGGAAAGGTCAGAAAGGAAAAATAATTAATTTTGGTACTTTTTTTGTTGTTAGTTTATTTTTTATTATTGAAGTGATATTGTAGTAGAATATATATATTCAGTGTTCACCATTGAAAATCAATATGACATATACTACATTAAGTTTATCACTGAAAACTCCATTCTGTCATCACCTTCTATTTGTCTCCTTTGGTATAATATATCCACCTTTCTTAATTTTCTTCTGATAAATGTTGATTGGTCAAGAAAAGGTGACCTTCCTTCCTTCCTTCCTTCCTTCCTTCCTTCCTTCCTTCCTTCCTTCCTTCCTTCCTTCCTTCCTTCCTTCCTTCCTTCCTTCCTTCCTTCCTTCCTTCCTTCCTTCCTTCCTTCCTTCCTTCCTTCCTTCCTCTTTCCCTACAGTGCTCAGGGTTCATTCCTGGTCAGGGGGAACAAACAGGGTTCATGGGGATTGAATTTAGCACTGAAAAATGTCTAAAGAATCATTTTTATTTTATTTAGTTTTTAAAAAAATAACCATATTATTTTCCAGAAGGGCTTGACTAGATAGAAGTCTCACCAGCAATAAATGAATGTCCCTTTCTCCATACAGCCATGCAGCACTGGTTGTTCTTGTTCTTTGTGATGTCTGCCATTCACTGTGGTATGAGATGATAGCTCATTGTTTTGATTTGCATTTCCCTGATGATTAGTGAAATGGAGCACTTTTTCATATGTCTTTTGGCCATATGTACTTATTTGAGGAAATTTCTGTTTATTTTTTGTCCCAAATTTTTGATGGAATTAATTTATTTTTCTTGTTCAGTTCTGTCAGTACCTAATATATCTTAGATATTAGCCCTTTATCTGATAGGTTTTGGCTGAATAATTTCTCCCATTCAGTAGATAGCCTTTGTATAATAGTTATTGTTTTATTGAAGTGCAGATGTTTCTCAGTTTAAATAGTATAATTAACTCTGACTCCATTTGCTTGGACAGTGGTGTTTCCTCCTGAAGATGCCTTTAGTCTCTATGTACCTTATAATTTTGGTCTGACATCAAGAACTTTAATTCATTTTGATTTGACCTTTGTGCATAGTGTTAAAGAGAGGTCTGAGTTTGACATTTTGCATGTAGTTGACCAGTTTTCCCTACACCACTTGTTGAAGATGCTTTCTTTGATCCATCTTATATTTGTTGCCCCTATATCAAAGATTAATTGATAGTACGTATGTAGTCATTTTCTAAATATTTAAGTCTATTCCACTTATCTGAGGGTCTGTCTATATTCCTATACCATGCTATTTTAATTACTATTGCTTTATAATACATTTTAAAGCTTGGGGAAGTGATGCCTCCCCATCTTCTTTCTCCCAAAGATTTCTTTAACTATTTGTGTGAGTTTATTCTTTCAAATGAATTTCAGAAGTGTTTCACAAACTTCTTTGAAAAGTCTCATGGATATTCTTACAGAATTTGCATTAAATCTCTGTAATGCTTTGGGAAGTATTGCCATTTTAGCTATGTTAATCCTCTCAATCCATGAGCAGGGTATATGTTTCCAATTCTTAGTGTCCTGTTTTATTTTTTGAATTCGTGTTTTATAATTTTCTGTAGATAGGTCTTTCACCTGTTTAGTTAAGTTGAATCCAAGGTACTTGATTTTCTGAGGCACAATTGTGAATGGGATTATTTTTTGTAATGTCTTTACTTCTCTTTAATTATTTGTATATAAAAATGCTGTGTATTTTGGGGGATTTTGGGACCACACCCAGTGGAGCTCAGGAATTTCTCTTGGTTCTGCTTTTAGAAATTACTACTGGCAGGCTCAGGGGACCATATGGGATTCTGGGAATTGAAACATATCTGCCCTCATCTTCTGTGTGCAAGTCAAATGTACTACCAGTTTATTAATTTCTGCTCTGAGATTCATTATTTCCTTTTGTCTGCCTATTTTTGGTTCATGTTATTGATCATTTTCCTATGTTTTAAGCTTGCCATTACATTTTTTCTGTTGTTGTTGTTGTTGGTTTTGGGGCCACATCTGGTGATGCTCAGGAGTTACTTAAGGCTATGCACTCAGAAATCATTCTGGCTTGGGGGACCGTATGGAATGCTGGAAGATCGAACAGTGGTCTGTCCTGTGTCAGCCAAGTGCAAGGAAAACACCATACTTCTGCACTATCGCTCTGGCCCTCACTATTAAGTTTTTTAAGTAGGCTCTTTTTTCCTTACTGATGAATGCTTACAAGGCTTTAACATTTCCTTTTAATAGTACATTTTCTGTTTTTCATATATTCTGATAATCTGTGTCTTCATTCTTGTTTGTTTCCAGGAATCTTTTGATTTCCTCTTTGATTTAGTCACTAACCCACTCATTGTTCAGAAGTGAACTGTTTAATTTCCAAGTGTTAAAGTTCTTTTTATGTCTCTGTTTGTAATATACTTCTAATTTCAGTACATGATGATCTGAGGAAGTAATGGATATGATTTATATTTGATTTTATATTTGATTTTATGGAGATATATTTTATGACCCAGCGTGTGGTTTATCTTGGATAATATCCCACGTACATTGGAGAAGAATGTGTTCTTGGCTTTTTGGGGATGGAGAGCCATATATATAAATGCATATATATATGTATATATATGCGTTGTCTTAGAATAAATTAATTAATGAGTCCTATTGTTGGTAGGGGGATGATGAGACCTTTCTGGGCTCAACCCGGCTCCCACAGCCCCTATGGTCTGGCAGGTCTGAAGGTTGCAGGGTGAGGGTGGATCGATTCACAAAGCAGTCAGATGAGGTTCCACAGTCAACCAGCTTTTATTGCACAGTCCCTACTGCCATGTACACCTCCTCACATGACTTCTATTCTAAGCCTTTTCCTAGCAGCTACTTCTCTACTCCTTCTGGCTCTCTCGGCCTCTGTCTCCCTTTCAGCTAGCTGCTTTTTCCAGGCTTCCTAACTGGCTCCCAGCCTGACTAACTCCCTTTGGTGATGCTACTGCTGCTGCTTCTTTGATGATACTGAATCTGATGCTGAATCTCTGATGATGATGATGCCTCTCATACACTTTACTCTCTAACTCTCCTTTTTTTTTTTTTTTTTTTAATTTTGGAGGGAGAGTCACACCCGGCAGCGCTCAGGGGTTACTCCTGGCTCTAGGCTCAGAAGTCACTCCTGGCAGGCTCAGGGGACCATATGGGATACTGGGATTCTAACTAATGTCCTTCTGCATGCAAGACAAACACCCTACCTCCATACTATCTCTCTGGCCCCTCTAACTCTCCTTCTATGCTCTCTCTCTCCCCCATGCAGACTCCTCTACCCGCCCATTCCAGGTATGGCAGTTTTGATCATTCAGGTGGGATAAATAAGAAGTTGGGGGAGGGGATACTTAGATGTAAGTATAATATATATTATATATAGATATATATCCCTTTATATAAATATAAATATAAATATAAAGCCACTCTCTTCCATTTCTTTCTTCAGAGTCAGTGTATCCTTGTGGAATTTTAGTCTCTTGGCATATCAAAGAGTGACAAGGTGGTGTTAATATTTCCCATTATTATTTTGTTGTTTATATCATTTTTCAAATCTATCAGCAATTGTTTTAAATAATTTTCTTTCCTCTCATTTCATATATGTTTGGTAGTATGATTTCTTCCTGTTGTACAAATTCCTTAATTACTAAGAAATGTTCATCTTTATTCTTATAACTTTTGTAAAATTAAAGCCTGTGTTGTTTAATAATAGTATGGCCACCCCAGATTTTTTTTTTGGTTACTCCTGGTTTGTGGGACTATATGAGATGCTGGGAGATTGAACAGCAGTCAGTTCCTAGGTCAGCTGGTGCAAGGCCAATGCCCTACTGTGTTGGAGACAGTGTCCTGTCAGAGATCAATTTTTCTGTCTTCTGTCTTTATGCAGCCTTTTTCATCTAGAAGCTGCCTACGTGCAGTTTCTGCTGTGCGTCCTTGAGCTAACAGGAAAGGTATTTTGCAGCTGCAGGATATTCTCTTTGAAGCCCCGGAGAGAAAGTAAACACCCCGATACCATTCCCAGATTTAGGCTACTCCCTTTAACTTCATTCCGGAGTTAATGACTATGCAACAAAACTTGCCCCATCACAAACTGCTGATAGTTCCGGATAGTGAACTGCAGACCCCACTTTAGGGTCATAGGGCAATCCCTTGAAAGCTGCTGACTTGGGAATGATTGTAAAATTGTCACTCCTTCTCCCTCCCCTCTGGAAGACGATTTACTGCCTTTGTCTCATGGCTTTCGCGCCAAAATGTATGATTGACACCGTCTTTTTACCTGCCCATTTCTCCTCCTCTATATAAGAGATGCTGGACCCCAATAAAGATTGCCTTAGACCGGTTATATCGTCTGAGGTCATTATTACTAACCTCTCTCAGATTTTTTACAGGTGTGGTTATTCTTCTGACCCAGCCAAATAAAGGTGCGGCTGTCCGAGAGCCTCCCAGCCGATTCCCGCTGGCCGGCCCCCACCCCCCCCCCCGGGAGGCTTACAGGACCCCGCACTACTGCTGTGCCACCACTCTGGCCCCAACCCCAGCTTTTTAAAAGGAGTTATTTGCTTGAATGATTGTCCTCCAACTTTTGACTTTGATTCTTGTTTGCTTTGATTATTCAAATGTGTTCCTTGCAAGCAGCAGAATCTTGGATTCAACATTTTGATCCATTTTGCCACTCTATGTCTCTTAATTGGTGCACTTAGTTTATTGATGTTGAGAGAAATGGTTGTCATGGGATTAAATGTCATCTTATTGTAGGAGTTTGGTGTGTATTTTTGGGTCTGCTTTAGCTAAAGTAAACCCTTCAATTCTTCTTTTAAGGTTGGTTTTGAATCGTAAAATTTCTGAACTGTTGTTTATTTGTGAAGATGTGTATTCATCCTTCAAACCTGAATGAAAGTCTGACTGGATGAAGTATCCTCTATGAAGCATTTAATTCATTGAGTCCCACCATCTATATCCCACCAGCTATTGGGCCTTAAGAATTGCTTATAATAAATCTGTTGTAAATTTTAAGAATGCCTCTTTAAATATAATTTTTATTTTTTATTATTCTGCTTTTAGTATTCTTTCCCTTTCTGGTTTCAACATTGTGACTATTATGTGTCTTGGGGTCCTTTTGTTTGGATCTCTTTTAGTTGGTACTTTTCAGGCATCCAGAATACATTTCCATGCACTCTTTAGTTTTAGGAATTCTCTAGTAATGATGTCCTTGATTGTTGATTCTTCATTGGGATTTCTTGCTTTATCTCTGAAACCCCAATGATTCCTATGCTGTTTCAATTAAGTTTATCCCAGAGTTCTATTGTCTGTTTACTTTCTCTGAGGATATTTTTCAGCATCTTCAGTTGTACAGAAGTGTCATGTAGTTCATTTTCTATGTCACTGATTCTGTCCTCAGTGGCTATTACTCTGCTGGTGAGGTTTTCCAGTGATGTTTTAATTTCACCCACCATGTTTTTCCTCCCTTATATTTCTGTTTGAAGTTTTCTCATTTCACTCTCATATCCTTTTTAGTCTTCTAAGCTGTCTGATCTATCATTTCTCTAAGTTAATTGACCATTTATAACAGTTTTTTGTTTGTTTGTTTTTTTGGTTTTGGTGTTTGACTCACACCCAGTGGTGCTCAGGGGTTACTCTGGCAGTGCTAAGGGGTTAGTCCTGGCTCTGTGCTCAAAAGTCTCTCCTTGCAGGTTTGGGAGATCATTTGGGATGCTGGGAATTAAATCAGTATTTGTCTGGTGTTGGCTGTGTGCAAGGCAAATGTCCTACCACTGTGCTGTTACTCTGGTTCCAGTCCTGATCAGAAATGTTATATAGATGGCAGGTGTTGGTTGGGACTCCAGAACTACTAGCTTCTTCAGCCACAAGGTTCTCCGTAGTTTTCCCATTGTTAAGTTTGATGTATTGTACTTTTATTAAGTGTTGTGGTATAGCTCTTTGACTAGAAGAAATGCACAGCCACAGGGCAAAGTGGAGTGCTCTTTTTGGACTCATACTCTGCTGAACTCACACTGTAGATTTTTATCCCCTAGTATTCCCACAACTGATAGGCAGCTGCAAGTAACCTTGCCTGGAGGTTAATCCAATCTTTGGCCACTGCTTGTGGTGGCTTGCCCTCTACTCTATCTCTCTTCTCATTTATTTTAAATGGCATGGTTTCCTCTTCAGTTATAGCTGAATATTATTCCATTTTGTATGTGTACCATATCTCTATCCTTCCATTATTTTACGGCTTTTAAGTTGTTTATACCATGGGCTATTGTAAATAACCCTGCATTAAACATGGGTGTGCATATATCTCATCGCGTTTGTTTTTCTATGTAAACTCATACACCAATAGTTATATTTTATTTAGTCCTTTGTTAAGTTCCTTCTGACAAGGACATTTATTGCCTTTTCTGCTTCTTTTTTATTTTTTTATATTTAAATACTTTGGTTACAAAATTGTTCATAATTGAGTTTCAGTCATACATTGTACACCACCCTTCACAAGTGCATATTTCTGCCAATGTCCACAGTCCCCCCCCACCTGCCTCTTGAAAGATATTTTACTTCTCTATCTCCCCATTTTCTTCTCTCCCTCTCCCCCCCCTTTTGACAATGAGGTTTGCAATATTGGTACTAAAGAGGTACCATGCATATTATTGTATCCCATTTTAGCACCTAGTTATTTTCCAGAGTGATCATTTTCATAATGGAACCCTCTCTATCCTAACTGCATTCCCTGCTCTTTGCGGCAAGTTTCTACCACACACTGGCATACTGGTCTTTTCACCATTATCTCTATTATCTCTGGATGCTCTTGTTGTTGTTGTTGTTGTTTTAGTAATGTGTGTCAGACTCTGTAGTGTAAGATGGCATTTCTTCTTCTTTTTTTTTAAATCACAATACAAATCGCATTAGTAAGAAAAAAATCGCATTAAACATTCGCATAACCCGAGCAGTTCTGTTCGGGGTATGCAAATGTTTAATGCGATTTTTTTACTTACCAATGTGATTTTTTAAATTAATTTTTTATTTTGAATTATGAGAACAAAAGATGCAAAGAAAGAGGACAAGGTAAAGTTACAGTGGAAGAACAATCAGCCATAACATAATTCTCAGAAGAAGTCCCCTTACTGATATCTTAACTTTGAACTTTCAGCCAAAGAACATTAAGATAAATAAAACAGAATCCATGTACAATTACTTTGTCCCTCAAGTCCCCAGATTGTAGCACATTATAATATTTCTTAACAGCACACAAGGCAATCTAAAGCCATAAAACTTATGTAACTCCTTAAACATTAGAGGCATAGTATTTTTTACATTTCCATGTACATGCATATTAGCTTAAGTTAACTTCAAATTTTAAGTGGGTGCATTTAACCTCAAATTTTAAGTGGGTGCATTTTAAGGATTAGAGTCAAAGGAGCACAGTAAAAACGGTGTTAGAGTGGCAATTGTTGTTTGCATAGGCCCACCAAAATATGAGAGGCATGGAAAGGAATAACCTTGGCCTAAATACAAAGAGATCCTACCCCTGAAGTTTCCTGGCATAAGACCAACTCTAGGCTTCAGGCAAGTTATCGTCCGATCCAAGACATTGTCTGTAGTGCCAACACACTTTTCACACAGTCTCTGTTGTTTGTATCATGTTTCTGTATTAAAGATTCTGGAATCTGCATATCCTAAATGGAAGTCATGATGTGGAGTGTCTTCTCGACATTTCTTTGTTTTTTTAATGTATTGTTACATTTGGTTTGCTAGTATTTGTTGATAAGTTTTTTATATCTACCCATTAGAGATACTGTTCTATAGTTTTGTTTTGTTTTGTTTGTGTGTGTGTATGAATGTGAAGTCAAGACTTCTAGTTACCTAATAATGTTGTGCTTATGAAATGGGAAGTTTGTTTTCAGTTTTTGATTATGTAAATATTTGAGAATGAGAGGCATTTATTATTTTTTGAAAATTTGGTAGAATCCACTTGTAGAACTATATATGGCACTTCTATTTCTGGGCTCTCAACACCAATAAATAGTGTGATTTGTTTTATTTTCACAAAATGATGCTAAGTTACAATTACTTTGTGTATATTTAAAATAGTAATATTCTATTTTTGTTGGTTTTTCTTGGGACAAATTTTTTTATTTAAAGTATTTTATATTTCTAAATAAATCTCACAATGTCTTGAGAATAATGCCAAGAGGATGTTTTAGGACTTACATTGAAGCTGTGTTTTGCTTTAAATAAAATAGTTATTCTTACAATTACTTTTTTTGTTTGTTTGTTTTTGGTCACACATGGCAGTACTCTGGGGTTAGTCCTGGCTCTGTGCTCAGAAGTCGCTCCTGGCAGGCTCTGGGGACCATATGGGGACCATATGGTAATTGAACAAGAGTTTGGTTAGGTTTGGCTGCATGCAAGGCAAACACCCTACAGCTATGCTATTGCTCTTAACAATCACTATTTTTGTTTTGTTTTGTTTTTTTGTGTCACACCCGGCAGCGCTCAGGGGTTACTCCTGGCTCTAACCTCAGAAATCGCTCTTGGCGGGCTCGAGGGACCATATGGGATGCTGAGATTCAAACCACCAACCTTCTGCACGAGAGGCAAACGCCTTACTTCTATGCTATCTCTCTGGCCCCAACAATTACTTTAAATCGTTTTTAATTCATGACATAGACAGAACTTGCATCTGGGGTCTTCTATTTCTTTTAACAATGTCTTATGGTTTTCTACACATGGTTCAAGAAAGGGAAATTGGAGATAATTTTGTATTAGATACTTGTATTAAAATATAGACCTCAGTAACTTATAAAGCATATGGAATTGTTATGTTCATGGAAGCATTTAATAACATTTCTTATTTTAAAATTTGTTTATGTTCATTATGGGAGTATGAGTATGGGATGATTGAGCCATACTGATAGAGTTCATGAGGGCTAACACTGATTTTGTGCTCAATAATGAACCTTGGCTAACCTTTGGAAACCTTTTGTATGAGGTGCTAAGGATAGAACCAGGGTCAACCACATTCACAGCAAGATTCTTAATACCAGTACTATCTCCATCCTCTGTATAAATATACTCTTAAACATTGTGGGAAATTACAAATACCATAAAATTATAAAATGTTGGAGGCCTTCTCTCAGGCTTATTAAAACATTTATATATGAATTAAAATAGCTATGCTAACAGCTACAAAAGGTTTTTAAGTCACCAGATTAAAATTCATAGCTAGGCATAGTTGCTGCACAAATTTGCAAATTTGTACTGAGATTAGGAATGTTAAGTCATTTCTAATACTGACATTACATATTCCTCAGCTGAAAACTGAATATTACTTACAGTCATTAACAAAACGTATTAATTAGGTTTCTTTAGTAGCATTCTTACCATTTTATTTCAAAGTGAAATTTTAAAAAGAAATCTATGATGCAATCGTCTTTGCAAATTGTCACTATTATTTTATGCTTGACAGGAAGTGTTCATGAAAGCAATTACACTGAATTCATCTTCCAACATAATAAAAAGATGATATTCACTGAGTACTTATTATGGTCTAGGTACCATGACAAGCAGTTATCATGTTCATTTGATGTTTTCACTACTCGATTCGATGGTATTCTGATTATTTTTCCTTATAGAAGAATGATAGAAACTTCTAAGTTAAGCCATTTTCCCAAGTTCACATATTGATATGTGGGGGATGATCAAATTTCAAATTCAGACATTTGATTTTGCATACCTTGTCCTAAAAACTATGTTAAACTGCTCATGAAATACTTATAATATGAAATAGTAAAACCAAAACTAAAAATATACAATAGTATAATTGCCCTATTTACTTTAACTATTCATATTATTTTATAATTTTTCCTTAGACCTGGAAAATCATACAGCTATTAAATAGTGCTTTTTATGATTTTTTATGAGTATTCTTTCATAAAAGCAAATAACACAATGCTCATGACATAGTATTATTTTGGAAACCAGCATATTAATGTTTTCTTAACTCATATGGAAAATAGCTTAATTAATAGTCCATATCCTTGAACTTTCAGGTCATTGCCAAGTTAATGTTATCACAGCTCTATCTTTACATTATATTGCTTCCTTAATATAAAATACTCAGGAAATGATTTTGGGTCATATTTTAAATTTTATTAAGTGGCTTTGGAGTCATATTTAAAAGTGTACATACTGTTCAAATTGCTTTTATATCTGAATTATAGGTAGCATTTCAAAAATATTTTCCACGGTTATAGAGCACTGATGATTTACTTTTTTAATAATTATTTTTATTTTGACCAAAGTGTATTACAAACATTTCACAGTAACATTTTAGGTACATAGCGACATTGAATCAGGGGCATTCCCACCACCAATGTTGTCCTCCTACCCTTGTTCCCAGCATGCATCCCATATCCCTCTCCTTTACCCTCCAGGATGATAATATAAGTGGTCTCCTCTGTGTCTAGCTTGTTGTAGATTGGGTATCAATTCTGTTGATTTGGTATTTACGTCTGATCATTTTTTATTTCTACTTAATGTTCATACGACTGTTTGATCATGTTAATTTCTATTATTTCCCCCTCAATTTGTGAGGCGGAACAAGATGGTTCAAGTTATGATGCTTTACTTGTAAGAGCATTTATTTCCAGCATCTGGTTTCCAATGACTAAAGGGTTTATTTAGTTAATTGGTCAATAAGAAGGTTCTCTATTCTCCATCACTACTATCTCTAAGTTATCTTTGACCATGGTGCCCTACCAAAACTTTTTCATAAAGGCAGATTTATTCTATTCCAAGATATAGCAATAACTATGCTTAGTTACCAAAAGATTTTTTAAAATTAGCATCTATAGGGGTCAGAGCAGTGGCACAAGTGGTAGGACATTTGCCTTGCATGTGCTAACCTAGGATGGACCATGGTTTGATCCCCCGGCATCCTATATGGTCCTCCAAGCCAGGAGCAACTTTTGAGCTCATAACCAAGAGTAATCCCTAAGCATCACTGGGTGTGACCCAAACACAAAACAAAAAAATAATACTTAGCATCTATCATCTGTTATCATGGAGAATATATAAATTTAAAACACAAGAAAAAGATTAAAACACAGGGTTCAGTTCTTTAATAGTAATTAATAATTTAATAAAAATGATTATAACAACAACTACACATACAAGGTAAATCATGCTTCTTGATATTAATTTTTACAAACATCTAATTAAATAGGCTTAAATTTATGCAGCTACTAATAACAATCAGCCAGAAGAGTCTGATGATCCCCTTTGCTTCATTTTGGCTCTAGGTTGATTACCCAGGGTTTGAGGTAGTAGGGTTACACATAGTAATTCTGCATAGTTTTTGCATAGGATTATTCTGACTCATCTCCTCTTTTCATTGCAGGGAGTCCTGTTATGTATTCCACATAGTAGTTCTTCAGAAGTTCTCCAAAGGACCACATTCTAGTTTGAATTGGTGACAATGTTAGAACTGTTTTTTCCTCCTTGTTATTTCCTTCTTTTTAATTTTCTGAAGTCTCTGCTTTGCAGTAATTTCTGAAATTAAATTCTCTGCATGAAAACACTATTTATGACTTTCATTTTTGAGTAACCTAGATTTAAAAAAAAGTACAAATACATCAAATTTATGGAAAATATCTAAATACTGAAATGTCTGAAATACTGACAATTGACAGAAATGGTAGAAATTTACCATCAAAGATGCTAATGATTATAAAAACATCATGATTGGAGGATGGAGAGATTGTACAGCAGGTAATTCATTTGCCTTTCATGTGTCTAACCTAAATTTGATCACCAACACCCCCATATAGTGCCCTGAGTTTTTCCAGTAGTGAGTCATGAACACAGAGCCAGGAATAATTCCTGAGAACGATTTTTTTTTCTATTTCCATATGTGGTCAAAATTTATTCTATGGGTCTTTAAAGATCATTGAAAATTGCATTTACAGAAATATTATCTAAGTAAGACAATGACTAATGAAAGACATTACTATTGAAAATTATTTGTTTTTGGGCCACACCCAGCAGCGCTCAGGGGTTACCCCTGGCTCCAAGAAATCACCCCTGGGAGCCAGCGAGGTGGCGCTAGAGGTAAGGTGTCTGCCTTGCAAGCGCTAGCCAAGGAAGGACCACGGTTTGATCCCCCTGTGTCCCATATGGTCCCCCCAAGCCAGGGGCAATTTCTGAGCACTTAGCCAGGAGTGACCCCTGAGCATCAAATGGATGTGGCCCGAAAAACAAACAAACAAAAAAATTGCCCCCGGTAGGCACAGGGAAGCATATGGGATGCCGGGATTCAAACCACTGTCCTTCTGCATGAAAGTCAAACACCTTACCTTTATGCTATCTCTCCAGCCACCCTATTGGAAATTTTATGTTAAAATATATTCAAAGAGTAGCATGTGAACATTCTTTTGCTGTATCAATGTATAATTTGAGGAAACATTAGTCTATTTATTCATTGATATATAGGTGTTTGTTTTTTATTAATGTATTTGTTTAAGCACCATTATTATAAATATGTTTGTAGTTGGGTTTCAGTCATAAAAAGTACACCACCCTTCACCAATGCAACCTTTTTGCCACCAATGCCCCCCATCTCTCTCCTCCTCAACCCTTTCCTGTCTTTGAGACAGGCATTATATTTCTCTCGCTACCATTGTCATGATAGTTGTTGGTGTAGTTATTTATCTAACTATATATACTCGCCAATATTTGTGATAAGCATCATATCATGGGCTGGTCCTTTCAAACCTCATCTCTATTTTCTCTGGATATTATTACCATACAGTCTTTTATTTCTCTTAAATCCCCCAGATGAATGAGACTATAGTGTGTCTATCTCTCCCTCTGACTCATTTAACTCAGCATAATAGTGTCCATGTCCATCCAAATATAGAAAAATTTTGTGTGAAAAATTTCATGACTTCATTTTTTTCTGACAGCTGCATAATATTCCAGTGTGTGTTTATTAAAGTTGAAAATTGCTTCAAAATTTTTGTATGTTATTGGCCACTTGTATATTCACATTTTAGAAACTATTATGTTGTCTTAAAATAGTAAATTTTAAAAGAAACTAAAGTTTCAATAAGAGTTCATTATTAAACAGAGGAAAAATAATATGAAAAGGAAAGTTTAGTGTTCTCAACAAAAATGATTAAAACCCTAAAAAATGGGATGGGTGTTTAAATAAAACTAAAATTATCAGATACAAATTTATCTAAGCTCTAAAAACCTTAAATGTTCAAAAGACCATTAGATAGGAAACATTATGATCAAAAAGAGGAATTGTTAAAACTATCATTGTATTCCACTACCTCTTTTTGTGTGTGGCGTATCTTCCAAGCAGTGTTCAGGAAAGTCAGTTTCATTGAAACTTTGCTCAGTTGTGGGGTCTTATGATTTAGTGCTTGTGGCCCATGACATAGTGCTGCTTGAAGGAAGAGGTACTAGAGGCCACCAGGGTCACACATGCAGATCTCTGGGACCCATTCAGTGTTAGAATCCAGCTCAGGGCACACAGTTAATTGTCTCTTTTCTTTGAGCTATCTCTCAGTCTTTTCTATTTTCTTAGTTCAGAGCAGCATACATACTTACTGAACAGACATATTCACAGACTTCTTTTCATGCAAAAACTTGGAAAACACATGTGGGAATATATATTTAGAATGCCAAATGTTGTATTAATGGAAAAATGGATCAAGCTAAATTTCCTGATATGGCTCTACTAAGAAAAATTTTGGATGTAGCATTGCAACTCAAGGAGCATGAATGAGGTCCTATAATTGTTTTGTTAGCTGAAACATGAACTAAAAGTTGATCCACTCTAATTGAAGTTAAAATGTCTGGTGTGCTTGTAGAGAAAAATATTGAAATGCATAGTGATACTGGTTCATGAACCTGCTTTTGTCTACGTAAGACCTATTCGACCTATTCTTGGAGTATTCAGTAGACACCCCTTTCCCCCAAGAGTACGAGAAATAAATTTGGGAAAGAAAGTATGGCACCATTGAAAAGCTCTTTGATCACTATTCTATGTAAATCAGAAATTACATTGGTAAAAAAAACCCTGCTCTCCCTGAACTGATATTCTTAAATGCAGTGAGGATGATTAAATTGTGGAATTGTTGGGGCCAAGAGGCAGCACATATATCATCAAAGACAGTTGGGTGTGGTTACCCCAATATCATAGAGCCAGATAGTAATCAGGATAGTCTATAGTCTGACTTGCAGAAACCTATGGCATCAACTAGTATTTTTTAACTAGTATATTTTTATTGTTTCCATAGAAAACTAAGTAGATGAGTAGTCTACTTGGTCAATACAGGCAACAGCAATCCAGGTCAAGTGAGCTAAAGATTAGCTTGAATTATCCAAATCAAAAGACAGTTCGTTATTCATTTTCCAGACTCAATTTGGAATTGATTACCTTAGATTTCCTTGGAGATGAAGGAGAGAATGAAGGAGAGAGATAGGATCCCATTGAGGAAGGGTGCTGCTTAAACTGTGCCAAATTTATAATATTATTCACAACTTTCCTTAAAGACACCAGGCTTTTAGTTGCACAGGAACTGACTTAGTTGCAAAGGAGTAATCAGGAATTTTTTTAGGAATTAATAAACACTGGCTATAAGCCAATAATGATTCCAAGAGTAGTTGATTAGTGTAGTGTTAAATAATTAACGATGGTTGCGGATGGAGGTGGATGGATGGAGGGATCTTTCTCTGCCATCCCAGGCCACATGGCTCCGCAACCCCCTCCAGCTGGCGGGTCCCAGGTTTAGGTGAACGGCGGAATCACTCATTCAGAGACAGGCATCAGGAAGCATCAACTTTATTCATGCCCTATCCACCACATGTGTGGCCTATATCATAACCTTTTATGCATTAGCCATTCTTACCTAGCCCTGCATCTTAACTCCTGTCAGCCATCTTCCCTTTGACCTCCATGCTGGCCAAAGACCAAAAAGGCCTAATCCCCTGGGTCAAAGGCCTTATCTACCTTTTCCAAGACCCCTCCCAAGAATGGGTGGGGTCTTGCAGGTAAGGTCAAGTTGCCTAGGAAGAAAGGAGGGATGAGGCTTCAGATTAGAGTTGTGCTTATGATGAAGTTCTAGTAATCAGGGGAGTTATATTTCATTCTATCTCTCTGTGGAGTCCATGGTTCTCTGAATCTATCATGACATTGCTTCTCTCATGGTTACATGCATAATTAGAAGATATCTGCTCAAATAGGCAGATTCTGAGATTATTATACTTTTGCTTAATTACCTCTATTTTATTAGAAATAACAATATTGTTTATATTTATATATATTTGTATTTGTATACTATATATTATAATAAATATATTATTTTTCCTCAAATCAAAATTACTCAAGCCTATACTTTGTTATGGAATCTAGCATGTCTTCAGTATTTGAACACTGTCCCATTACTCTTTTCTTTGTCCCTAGCATACTATCAATATTTATCTGTTTTTAATAAAATTAATCATAGAATAAAATAGTGCACGGATAGTTTGGACTATTCCTATTATGGTGTTTACTTACTAGAATTGTATACTATCATTGTCATCAACAGAATTCAAGATACACAGAAAGTAGAATATAAAACGAGATGAAATGAACTCTATTCATGATTAAATTGCTTTGGTTCATGTACTTGTTTTTTTTTTACATTTATGAAGACTAAAATTTGTTATTTGGAATAACAGAATTTGCTGTATGTTCTAACTCATATTGAGATACTAGTAAAATATAATCTCTTTAAAGCTTAGCATTCAAGCATTACTCTTCAGCAAAAAAATACAAATAATATAGCTATATTTCCACACACACCATTTGGTACTGATTTTACTGAAAACTACAGTTCAAAGATACTTAAATTGTATTTTCACTCACTGAAGTGAAAAGCTACCCTTTCACAAATGGTCTGTATTATTATTTAGTCTATCAACCAGTATGTTTCAACCATGTGTAGTTAGCATTGCTAGAAGCACACAAGGAAAGAACTCTCGAGGAAATGAATATAAAAACAATAATCTCCTTGCTATTTGTCCCCAAAGTATTTCTTAAAGACATTTACCATCTCAAGAAATGGCTTATGATTTCCACTGCATCATGAAATCAAATGAGGATGAGGAAGATGGTGTCATCATTGATCAGTTAAAAAAAATGCAGAGCAAGGAAAACGGAAACCACATCAACCAAGCAGTGCTGAGATGGATGTTGTGATAGACTGGCGATTTAGAACTTGCATTAGATATGATTCAAGAGAGAAAAGAGAAAGTAAAGTTAGAAAACTATAGAATAAGTTTTCCAGGACTACATTTGGCTGTTCTGAAGTGCATGCAGCGGCAGTCTTTCTTATTTTATGTAAAAGTGTACGTGGGTGGAAAAGCAAGAATTACGACTTATAGAAGACTTCAACTGTCAGGGGAAATTCCTATTGCAAAGGCAGAGGAACTGAGTTGGGAAAATGCACGATTTATTGGCCCCTATCTCATACTTTTCTCTTTGCAAAGCAACTTCAAAGATAGAAGCTGCTTCGGTTTTTACAGAAAACAGTGCTGTGTCTTTGTTTTGAGGCTCTGCTTTTTTCTTTTTTTATATTCCTTTTTTATGTTTTATTTTCAGCAAAGAAACTAGAATTATATCCTCTGATTTTAAAATTACTGTCATTTATGAATATTTCTAATAAGAAATGGAGACTTTTTATGGTAATTAAGCATAATTAAGGAGACTGGCAGTCTCATCTCAGATGCCCTAGTGTGGTATATTCTTGTGTTCCTATACAACATAGATAAATTTAAAAGCTCAACTTGGTTTAGCTTTAGTGTCTAACACAGCATATAATTTTTTTCAAAATTGTCAGAATCCTTGTTAAAATAACCTACATTCTGTGTGCTTATTGACAGGTCTTCCATCATATTAACAGTAGGTAATATGTGCTGGAGAAATAGTATAGTGGGTAAAGACTTGCCTTGCACATGGTCAGCCTGTGTTCAATCCCCAGAACCTTAATGATCCCTTGATCCCTGCAGAAGTGGTCCCTGAGACTAGTTAGGAGTAAGACTTGACTTTGTCCCAAAGCATAATATAATAACAATAATAATATTGTTTTGTAAATTTATTTTTCTGATAATTATTACAAATGAGAGATATATAAATCATCTTCAAGCTATTTAATGGACAACATTATATAAAACTATATAAAACTTAAAATATGTCAAATTTCCAGAACTTTTGACTGCTGTGGTTAAATTGTATTGCACTGTCAGAGGGAGAATAATAAATTGTCAGAAGCAGCAGAAACTGAGAGTTGGCCTAGAGAACTGTATATATGAGGGAGGAAGAAAGAGAGTTGGGATGAAAGAGAGGGAATCTTGGGACATTGATGAAAAGATATTGATGTTCTAATGGTGGGTGTCGTTAGGTCATTGTATCATGAAACACTAACATGAACAATATTGTAAGCTATTGCATCTCAAAAAGTTGGTAGAAATTATATTGCATTGATGCAGAACTGACTAGAACAAAACAGATTTCAATGAAAGAGGGATTTTTGCTGGAACAGTTAGAAAACAACCCACATTAGACACTCCCCACCCCCTTCAAGCCCCCTCAGTGAGAATCATCATGACATACAAGGAAAGTAAATACTGAGTCTAGGGATTTAGTAAAAACTTAGACTGGTCTGCCTAATGAAGCAGACTATTATGGTTTCAGATAAGAGCATTTTGATAAGAACTAAAATTCACAAAAAATAGAAAGAACTGCAATAATAATAATGTCCCTCAATCAACTTTAGTCCTACTCAGTAACTATGCATGACCATTTGTTTTTATACACAAAGAACATGCTGCAACTTTCAATGTCTGTAGAATTTATTCTAATTAGATATTTGCCCAACACTAAGAGAAGATTTTCTCTAAGCAGGGGTTTCAAATAATTAATGGAAAATATGTTGAAAATGAATGAATTTGGGTGCCAGAGAGATAACATAGGGATCAAGGTCCTGGTCTTCTGTGCAACTTTACTGGGTTCCCAAGCATCAGCAAGAAGAGCCAGTAGTAAGCCCTGGGCAACTGCTGAATGTGTCCTGAAAACAAATGAATAAACAAAAGTATGAACTTAGATGTGAATCAAGGGATATATACATTACAAATATATTTAGCTTTTCTAAAGTAAAATTTAGCTTTGCATATCTAAATAAGTCCACAACATCCTTTTTCTCTTGCTTTAGATGAGAATCTCTGTTGAAGCTTTCTCTGAACTTCAGTGGATCCACCCAGAATTCTCATGAAAAACTTCTTGCAAAAGGGCAAGTAAAGAGCAACTAAATTAGTAGATATTGGTGTTATTTTGTTTGTTTTGTTTTGCACACTCTCTTAGTCATACTTTTATTTTCCTCTACAAATAAATTTGTTTAGGGGCATTGGAACAGTAGCTCTTTATCATCATTACCAATTCCCTTATCTTCTCCCACAGAGAGCAATTAATTCCCTTCTCTTAGTAGATTAGTGGTTGGTAGTTATCCAACAATGAATAAGACCAAACACAGAAGGTGTTTTATTCTCTTTGAAATGTAAAGAAAAATCTGATGATGTATTTGGAAATGATGAAGTAATCTAACTCTAAACGGTGTCTCTCTATATCAAAGTATAAAAAAAGGAATGCTTCATTTTTTAATGTAGTATTTTGTTTAAACATTTAATTTGTAGAAAACAAATTCTGGCCCTTGGAAAGTAGAAAATATCTCTGAATCAAGTATCTCAGTTTTGTGGGAAAGAGAAATGTGAATATTTTAACTATGATATTTAATTCAGAGGTAACTCAATTCCAGAGAGTGTGGATCTAGCTTTTAATAGGATTCAGCCAAATTAGGGTGTGTTGTGCAGTATTAGGATACTTCTGATGTGGTAGAAGAATGAAAGACCCAGAAAGACCCAGAAAATTGATCAGAAGAGTAATGCATAAATAGCTTGAAAAAATAAGGAAAGGAGAGACAGGAAAGAAAAGTTTGCATCTTTTTATGTAGGCTCTGTAATAGCAACTTGTTTTGTTTGGGGGTGACACCTGGCATTCTCAGGATTTATTCCTGGCTCTGAACTCAGGGACTACTCTTGGTAGTGCTTAGGGGACCACATTGGGTTCTGGGCATCAAACTTGACTCATTTACATACAAAGCAAACACACTACCCACTGCACTGTCGCTCTAGCCCCTATAATAGCAACTTAAATTGAAATTTATTCACTAAGTGTTGGGGAGTCACCAATGGTGCATGAGTGAATAGAGTGAGGGAAAAATATTTGGTAATGTGGAGAAGTGAAGCTGGCAGATAATTGAGGTAGAGCCATTATTGTACCAGGATAGGCAAGAGGTGATGAAGTCTGAATCAATATGTGTCAGTATGAAAAACCCTGCATTGATAATGTGAGCCTTTAAAAACCATTTCATGTGATTAGATTAAACGCAGAATATTTAGAGTTTAAATAACCTATCAAACTTTGTGTAATATGCTACCCATATTAACCTATATCTACTGGGTCAGATGCTTATATTTTTATTAACTCTAGGCACTGAGTCTGATAAATACACTAGTTTTAACAAACTCCCATAGCACTGATTGAGAGTAGGAGTCACTATCTACAACTTCAACAAATAGGAAATAATTTTCATTCTTGCCAGAAAGCCAGTGTCAACAGAGATCAACTCCTAGAATGTATTTGCTGTTCATGTAGTCACAGTATATAAAAGTCATAAATGGCTAAAGGAGAAAAGAGACTTGGATAGAAAACTAAATTTAAGATACAAAAGGAACATGATTATTATTGATGCCATTTGTTTAAATTCCCCTCTTTAAAAAAAGCACTTTAATTACCATATGCTTATCATTTTGGTTGAATTCATTTATAGAGAGAATACTATCATTAATTATCATAATTAAGACACCTGAATTCAAAACGAATGGCATTCATTCTAACCTCAGTTGTAGCTCTGTTTTATCTCTGACAGTTGGGTTTCCAATCAAATGTTATCTGATTTTTCCCCTTAATCATTAAGAAATGCTTTACTAATTAGCACATGAAATTCATGCCCCATCAGACTGAATTGAATCAAGGCCTATTATCTTGAGCAGTAAGACACTTTGAAATTCTCAGTAATAGGGCATGAATATGTTATACGGTTCATACACATTTCATGAACTTCTGCATTAGCACTGTTTTTTTTTTTTCTCTTTCCAAGACAGTGCCATTAGTTATGCCATTTTCAGGACCTTTAATTCGATCATGCTGTTTAACAGCCTGTTAGATTGTGGTGCTATAAAGTCATACATTAATTTATCTTTGGTTACACTTTGGCAAAATGATTGTATTTGGTTATAAATATCTAGGGTGGAATGAAAAAGAACAGGTACAAAATACGGTTGAGATAAACTCTGGCTATTTAATACTTTATGAACACTAATTCAGCATTTGTACCAGTGATTCTCCAGCCCTCCAGATCGCATCCTCTCTTCCTGACCTTTTTATCTTGCTCTCTGGCCAGGAGGCTGACTTGCAGGATATCAATGGCCCCCTGCACAGCTGACTTCTTTTTACTCTAAGCTAATGGGGGGACTTATGTCCTGAGGCCTGGTGAAGGAAGGGGAATTTCATGTGTTTTATTTCTTTTCCTCCTTTGCCTGAGATGGTTGGACCTAGCCATTTGCATGAAAACAAGCTTATCTTTTTTAAATTTTTCAGATCTGGGAAATATGCCCTTTCTCTTCCTTTCCTGCTGTTTTTGTGCTGCCAATTTTAGATTATTGACCACAAAATACTGTCGACAAAATTATGAGCATCAATGCTAAAAGTAAAGGTAAAGGAGTCAGAACGATCGAACCGTGAACGAATAAGGCACTTGCTTTGATGTATCCGACCTTGGATTGATGCCCGGCCACTTTTTATGGTCCCTTGAGCTCATCAGGAATGATCCTTGAGGACAGAGCCATGAGTAAGCCCTGAGAACAGTAAGATGTGAATCTCCCACTCGAAAAAATATAATAACAAAAACAAAAGCTAGTATTTTAGTAGTTAGCGGTTAGCACTGAGAAACTAACAAGAATTAAAGATACATTTCCAGTGGAGTTATAATCAGAATTCACATTCCTACACGATATCAGTGAGAGCAACACAAGACTGCACTACTTTGACTACCAGATGTACCACTCAATTGGCCACATTCACCCTCCTATTTTCCTTTATGACTAGCCTCAAGATTCCATCATTAGGTCAATAAGATGCATTCTTTGTAAACACTTGAAATTGTAATGTCTGTATTGTTTAAGTGTAAGTAACTCCTTCCTCCCTCCTTCCCTTCCTTCCTTCCTTCCTTCCTTCCTTCCTTCCTTCCTTCCTTCCTTCCTTCCTTCCTTCCTTCCTTCCTTCCTTCCTTCCTTCCTTCCTTCCTTCCTTCCTTCCTTCCTTCCTTCCTTCCTTCCTTCCTTCCTTCCTTCCTTCCTTGTTTCTTTCTTCTTTTTACTTTCATTCATTCTTTTTTCTTTTCTGTATTCCTTTCTTTTCTTTATTGTATTTTGGCCACAACCAGCACCTCTTAGCTGTGCACTCAGGGAAACCTCCTGACAAAGCTCGAGGGAATAGATGGAGTGTTGGAGACTGAACACACTCTTCAGCCCTCCTGAATAATAATGAGTTTTTCAATATTTGTTTTTATAAGGCTTAAATAGCTGTTGTGTGGTAAGTCTACTCCATTTGGCCAGTTCACTTCTTTGATTAGGTCACTGGTCCAAATTATTTTTAGTTGGGTTTCTTCTGCCATTTTACATAGGAGGGATGAAAGAAAACATGAGTTATTCAAGCCCCAGAAACACAGTATTGCAGTACAAAATTGAAACTGAGTTGTAAAAGAACAATAAATCTTTAACCCATTTTGAAATTACTTTTATGCATGATGTAAGACAGAGATCATAGTTCATTTGCTTTTATATGTGATTGATCAGTTTTCTCAACACCATTTTTGAAGAGGCTTTTCTTGCTCCATTCATACTCATTGAACCTTTGCCAAAGATTAATTTTCCACATACCTGGAATCTGTCGCTGGAATCTCAATTATATTTTACTGGTATGAAAGTCTATCTCTATCCCAGTACCACACTGTCTTGATTACAATAGGTTTATAGTATAATTTGAAGTGGGGAGGAAGAAACCACCCATTTTATTTCAGCCTAGGATTAATTTGGCTATTCAGAGGACTATCAAGCCATAGAAATGGCAACAGTATTTGGCCTATGTTTCAAAAGCACATCATCATGAATATCTTTATAGAGACTTAATTTAATCTACAGAATGCTTTGGGTATGATTATCAGTTAACATACAAGTCTTTCCTATTCATGAACATGGAATGTATTTGCATTTCTTTGTGGCTTTTAATTTTTGAGTGATATTTATAGTTTTTTTTGGTATATATGTTTTTTCTATTTGTTGAAGTTGAATTTATAAATTACATTGAGAAAATATAGGCACAATCTCCAGTACATTTAATGTAGAGGTATCTTCAGTGAATTGCTGGATATATGAAAATTTAATTCTTAGTTGGCTTTTTTGTTTTGTTTTGTTTTGTTTTTGGGCCACACCTGCTGACACTCAGGGGTTACTCCTGGCTATGTGCTCAGAAATCGCTCCTGGCTTGCGGGACCATATGGGACACTGGGGGATCAAACCGTGGTCTGTCCTAGGTCAGCTGCGTGCAAGGCAAATGTCCTACAGCTGCACTACCACTCCAGCCCCTAATTCTTAGGGTTTTTTTTTTTTTTTGAGAAATGTCCATATTGTTTTCCAAAGAGATTAAACTAGTTGTCATCCCCACCAATAGTGATAAGGGTTCCTTTTTCCTCATATCCATATTCAAACTGGCTGTTTTGTTCATTTTATTTGTGATAGTCTCACTATTGTGATATCTTTGTTACTTTCATGATCAGTGTTGAATAGTATTTTTTCATAAAGTCAAATGTATGTCCTCTTTAAGGAAGTGACTTTATCTTCTCCTCAGTTTTCTATAGGGCTTTTGTTTATAAATTTTATAAGTGATTTATATATCTTGGCTATAAGTCATTTGTCAGATGACTCATGAGAAGTCTGTGGAGTATCTTTATATTCTAGTTATCATTTATTTTTTAATGCAAAAGCTTGTTAATTTGATGAGGTCTTCTTTGTTAATCTTAGCTTTTGTTTGCTTGGCTAATGGCATTGAGTCATTGAAGATGCCTCTATGTATCAAAGACACTATTTTGAGAGGACATTTATATTTTTATGTTTATTGCTGCAGTATTCACAAGATTTGAAAGCGAACCGTGTCTAAGAGTAGCTGACTGGATACAAAAATTTACCTAGTGATTATCTTAATCAAACTATGATTTTTGTTTTGGGTCACACCAGCTGTTTGGGGGACCTAATCCTAGCTTTGCATTCAGGATCTCTCCTGGTGGAGCTTGGGAGGTCATATGGGGTGTCAGTTATTGAACTCAGATTGAAAATGCTCTAGCCACTGTACTATCTCTCTAGTCCCAGTTAACCAAACCAATTTTTAACAAATTACAGCAAACTTTTTCTATTAGAAATGTTTTAGTTAATCATAAAGAAACACAATTATGGATGTTTAAACAAAGATTTTTTTACTAATCTTCTCTGCCAATAATTTAAACTTAAGTTTTGATATCTATTGGGTGCTGGATATATTGCACTGCTTTGATATGAATTAACTTACTTCTTTCATTCAAGTAGTTTATTCTTGAAGTTAAATTATAAATATCATTATATATATTTTGGCTTCTATTATTTGCAGGACAGGCCTATAAGACAAACCCCATTAATTACTTCAACTTCTTCCACTTTGCAGACTCTTAACACAATTGTGCTGTACTTGTTAAGATGAGGGATTCCTATCGATCATGTCAAATAACATAAGCATAATAATAAATTAATACAGAAACATACACCTGGACATTTTTTTAAACAACGAGTTAGAAATCATTTTGTTCCTATTCTCCCACTACAATAGTCTTGCAATAGCCAAAAAAAAAATCTGGAGCTTATAAAAATTGAGAAAAGAAATGCTGTTCATCTAACAATGTTTTTGTGTGTGATTATGCAAAATATTGTACTTGTGTGTGTGAGCACCTGCACCTGCACATGCACACACAGAGCAAGAACTCCTGAGATGGGAAAGCAACCTTCCACAACATTAGAGTTTATAATTCACAGACGTCTTAGTGTTAGGAAGCTCTTTATTTTTCATTAATTTTAGTCCTTTATACAAGTGCAAAAAATAAATCAGCAAGATGCAGCAATTTACTTAATGTCATGTAGCTAATTAGTAAGAGAACTATTTTCTGCCATTTATTAAACCAGAGGCTACAGGTCAGATAAAGTTCCAGAACATACTGGGTTTTGGTAGTTGAGTTGTTTCCCTTCTATCTTGGAGCACTAGGATTTGCCATCACACTGTGTTGGGGTCTCTCCTACTGTCTCAGTAGAATAAATGAAAGACAGTAGGTTGCATGTGGCTTTATTTCAAGATCATAAGGTATTTCAAAAACAGTTGGCAGTATATAAGAGAGATCACAGGATATAGTAGTTCACAGCAGTAATTAAAAGTCTCTTTTACAATAGAAGGGATTTTTAGATTAATAAACTACAAAATTAGACATTCTTTTGTGCCATTGTTCCTGTTAGATAGAAGCTTTATATGGCCAAAGTATCTCCTCCCTCCCATCCTACTACTGTATTTCTGTAAGGAAGGTGTTTGAACATTGTTCCATACCACAAATCAGGATGAGAAGTGGAGTTCCTATTCAAAAATGGAAGTTCCAGTTGACCCATTAAAACAGAATTGATTAGAAATTTTCCTCTGACTCCATCATGAGCCCATTATATCATCTATGATGTAACACAATTTGAGAAGGAAATGTAGCAAAGTGGAAATTATTTGGATGATTGAACATGTCTATACTCTACTCTGTATTTATGGATCTTAACATTATGGAATATGAGACCACATCCCCTTTTTGGATGAAACATCACATGTTTTTATGGGAGAACTATAGTTGGTAGAATACAAGCTATTTAGAGAATCTCTGTGGTAGCAAACTGTCCACATCTTGAGTTCATGTTACCTTTTTTCCCCTAAATTTAATTTGCTTTATTTAAAGAGCATGTATCACATAGTTGACATAGTTGATTATAAAACATTTGTTTTCAGATAAGTGAGAGAAAAATTGTTTTTAAATAATAGACAGAGAGAGGAAAATAAAGAAAGAGGATGGGGAGAAAAAATGTATAGCAATAAACAAACTGGAGAAACTACTGTGTCTCTGATGAGGTCATTAAGTCATTGTCAGGTGGTTGAGTAAACTCTTATTGCTAACTGGCCATTCTGTAACTTCATTATTTTCTGAAGATTAAGTGACTCCAGTTACACATTGACATTGAAACTGGTGTGTCCCTAGGGGAATTATAATATTAAACAAATGAAGTTGTCTCACTGCTATGAATGCAACCTCATGGTCCAGGAATTCAAACCACTATTGCTGATACTGTGGCTTGTATGGATTTGATTACAGTTGCCCACAGGCACTCCAAAAAAGTCCTGGTGAAGAGCTATTTGGAGCCAGTGTGGGCACTCTTTCCCCATATCTTCCTTCTTGGAAATCTGGCAGTTGTAATTATACTCATGAATGAAGTTGCCATGTTCAAAAGTGGACCATCTCCATAGACTTACTCTTTTCTCTAACGATATGTAAACTGAGCTGTAAATGATTATGGCTACATTTGCCTATAAAGCAGAAAGCTAGCTATCTCAGGAGGAAGAGGGTGGGCCAAGCCGCTGCCCTGTCAAAGTCATGTTTGCTACATCCGTCACTCAGAAACACCATTTCGCTGTAGGCCCTGCCTCATCTGTGACTTTCTACAATTCCCTTTGAGGACATCATTTTGATCACTCCTAAAGTATGCTTTTTTATGACCAGGGCGTTTGAGAACAAATGCAGACACCTTCCCCCATATCTTTTCTTCCAAGAGACCTGGCAGCTGAGTACATGCCCTTAAAGGTCAGAATATCAGGAGTAATGCTTTGAATTTCTGAATAACTTTATTTGTTTGATGCTGTTATTCCTAAAGGAACACCCCACTTTAATAGAAAGGACAGTTAACAAGAACTTAATAATCCTTATGCCATTTATTAATGACTTCACTGGAGATACAATAATTTTCACAAATGTACTTGCAACTGTCCTTTTTCTTTCTTCTCTTCCATTTTTTTCTATTTTTTCAATGACTTTGCTTTCACTTATCTCAAAACAAATGTTTATGGTCAACTATGCCAACTAGATACATTTTCTTTAAATTAATTGTTTATTAATTAGATATTGATTAATTAATTAAAATGCCCCAATTCTGGAAAGCCTGAAGTTTGATCAGATTGGTATCACTGCAGAGTCATAGAGGAGTGGTAAAGCAGGGTTAAAGGCAAAGCAGCGATTATGGGTGATGGATGCTACAGGCTTGGCCCATACTTTCCTCCCCAGATTGCCAGCTTTCAATTGTTTGGCCAGTGTATCCATGATTGCTCATGGCTTTGTTTACATCTCTTTTGAGAACAGAGTAAGTGTGTGGAGCTAATCCAGTACAAATATGG
The DNA here is from genome assembly GCF_024139225.1 of Suncus etruscus. Lineage (NCBI taxonomy): Eukaryota > Metazoa > Chordata > Mammalia > Eulipotyphla > Soricidae > Suncus > Suncus etruscus. The sequence continues at coordinate 53,709,386 of NC_064861.1, forward strand.
TGATTGCCTCAGTTACCTTTGTAGTACCATAATGTCATATGTGGTATTGTTTTTTCACCTTTTTTGATATGAACCTAATTACATAACTAGCTTTTTTATTGACACTTTTAACTCAACTCTCCTGGCTTTTGGCCTACCAGAGTCTTGCTGAACTATGCTTCACAGTTCTTTCATTATTTAATTAAAAATATCTATCCAAAAAAAACAAAACAAAACAAAACAAAAAAAAACCTTTTTTCCAACTCTTGATTCCGTGAAGTGGAACTCTCTGAGGTGCAGACATTGAGACTGGCATTATGACAGGTAGGAGACTAAAGTGCAATTTGACCCCTGCAAATGTTGAGGTCACCTCCATTATCAAATATTTCAAAGAGAAAACATGTTTCATTTCTCTCACTAGTTAACCAATACCAGATTTGGGGTCTCTATAAAATACAAGTGACATTTTCCTTGTTTGTTTATTCTAAAATTTTGTACCTTGATAAGGGGCCTAATTAGTTTTCCAAAATTTATTTATTTTGATTAATTTTTGGTTTGGGGGACACACTTGGAAGAGCAAAGGGTTTATGCCTAACTCTGTGCTTAGAGATCACTCATGGTGGACTCTGGAGACCAAATATTGATAAAGCCCAGCTCAGCACCAAGATTGTACTTTCTGTACTATCTCTGGCCTGAGAATTTGTTTCTTTTGAGAACTGTCTTTCTCTATCCCAGAGAGTTGTTTTGTGTCTGTACAGAAGCACTGTATGCTTTACCTGGCTTTAGGGTTTCTGCCAGACAATGTAATATCTGGATAAATAGGCAAAAGAGGCATTTGTCGTGGACACGAACTGGAATCGTGGAGTCCCTAATGATCATCTTCCATGACTGCATGGAAGAGGCAATAAAACACATAGGTCAAGCCAGTCGAATTGAGAAATGGAAAGTACAGAACCCTCATGACCTCATAGGCACCTCATTATAGCCTTTGGATGATAGATCTTTTTCTTTCTTTAACCTCTCTTATGACCTTGCCAAAAGGAAACCCAGAAAAAAGAATTTTTAAAAAGCCTGATCAGAGGTCTGGCTTTCACATAAGCATGTTTTTCAAGTTCCAATAGACAAGCATATTATAAAATTACAGATACCCCCTCCACTAAATTAAAACCTAAATGCTAAATGGTGTTACTAATCTGTGGTCAGAATACCTGAGGAGATTCTGTGTAGCTGCCAAGGACTGAGTTACCTACAATTCAGCAGGTAATTCTCAGTGAAGAATATATTTGACCAAATGAATTCAGTAACAGTTCTATGTTGGATGGGATTCATATTCCATGGAACTAGAATGTAAAACTTGAATAAAAACTGAAGGCACATACATATTTGACTGAAAAATTGCAATCTAATAATTTTATCTTTAGAAATATCTTACTTGATTGTGCTCAAGAGGGAAATAATGCTGTCTCATGACTGGAAGTGGGCAAACATATAGCAATGTGAGCTTTAGTTAAAGAATTTGCAGAGGAAATTGAAGCTGTTGGCTGAATTTTTTTTTCCTTCGATATTTGGGCCATACCTGGAGACCCTCAGAGGTTACTCCAGAAATTGCTCCTGGCTTGGGGGACCATATGGGATGCTAGGGATCGAACTGCAGTCTATCCTGGATCAGCAGCATGCAAGGCAAACTCCCTACCACTGCACTATCACTCGCTCTGGCCCTGAATCTTAAAGTTTAAAATTCTGCATAACAAGCCATGTCTTTTTTTTTTATAATGTTGATGAGTAATAATGCAAAGTGGTATCTAATGGCTCCAAAACTCATTTCCAAACAGAGAGGAGATTTTATTCTTTGACTACATTTACCCTTTGGTGAAAACATTTCTAAATAAATTCAAAATAGATTGTTCTGGGACAATGCATTTCAATTGTTAGGGACAATGCTTCTTTCTAACGGAGAATATGGCATAATCTGATCCACCTCACACTTTTCTTTTTGGGGGGTTGGGCATTAGTGATAGAGCTCAGGGACAACCAAAAATGGTACCACAGGACTGCAGTGAGTAGTGTTTCTTGGAAGTTGATCTGATGCCAGGATGGAGAATGGGTTGGCTGTATGCAAAGCATAAATATTAACCTCTGTTCTATTTCTCTGCTCCCAGGCCATTTCAAGGCAGTACACTAAGATATCTAGATAAGTCAAACCAAATTACATCTTTAGTTCTAGAATTATTATCTGATGTAATCAAAGCTATTTGAATGATCATGTAATTAATATTCCAAACAGGAATAAATTGGTGCTGACATTCTGAGCTTGCTGAAAGCTGAAAAAGCAAAGCAGTCTTTATGATAAACATTGTCAACTAAAAGCAAGTTAGGGAACATATTCTTGATAATCAGACATGGGATTTCAAGATATAATACGGTAGTGGCAAGGAATATTTATTAACTCTGATCACCAATCATTGATCATTTAAAAAATTATTTGAGTTTTGGGCTACTCCCAGAGCTGCTCAGGTTCTAGACTCAGGGATAACTCTTGGAGGGTCAGGAAACCATATGGAGTGCTGGAGATTGAACCTCCTTTGGCTCTGTACTAGGCAAGCTCCTTTTCTGCTGTACTTGCATTGACTATTTTAATGATTAGAAAAATGCTGGAAAGTCATTTAAAATGTAATTTTTAATTAGAAAATATATATTATCACTTTTTATTTTGGTCATGAAATGTTTATCATAGAGAAAATATATGCACAAGCAGATATCTATCATCTGTCTGTCTATCTATCTATCTATCTATCTATCTATCTATCTATCTATCTATCTATCTATCTATCTATCTATCTATCTATCTAATCTATCTATCTATCTTTATAGCTTAAACATACCTGTACAAGTTTTTGAAAGTTATCATCCAGTCCCGAAGACTTATTGGAGAGTTAATGAAGACTTATTGTTTTAGCTACAGGAAAAAAAATCGAGAATTTTCACTTTTCTTTTAGCAAAATTCAAAAAGCATTTCACTTTTACGACAAAAGCCAAAAAGCCATTGTTACTGACCAACGATTATGGTTTATTTCCTGTGGAAGGGGCTCCTCAGTAGCAAGACAGTCACTGATGCTTCCTTCTCCAGAAAATCTTTATCCAGGGCTACTGCAGTATTGTATGCATCATGCTGCTACTCTGTGTAAGTGTTATTTTATGCTCAATGTGTTAGTGTGTAGATTTGGTATATTATTTGGGAGGTCTTGCAATGCTAAAATACTTTAATGGAAATTAATAATATTTGCTTATTTGTTTTATGTTACTTGTTTTTGTGCTTTACTGGGGAGTGTTTTGGGGGCCATCCCTAACAGTGGTTGGGGAATACTCTTGAATCTATGTACAAGGGGTGCTCCTGATAGTGATTGAGGCTGACCATGTGGTGCTTGGAATGACTGCATCCCTAGGTACTTGCCTGCATGCCAGAAAAGCCATCTTAATTGATGTGCTGTCTCTCTGACTTGGTCTTGAGTAAAGCTTTCATAAACAAAGAAAAAAATATACAGTAGCCAATGAACACAAATCATGAGATTCTGTAGTAAACTTCTTAGGCTTGAAAGTCAAAGAGGACCTGGAAAGGGGAATAAAAAAAAAACCTAGAGACAACAATAAAGGGAACATAGAATTCTGTGGTGGGTATGGTAATACTGTAAGTCTAAAACACTAATATAAATACTATTGTAAATTATGATACCAGAAAAATGGTTTTCATGGGGGAAACTTGTATATATATTACATATTGTATAAATATGTATAAATGTGCATTGCATTAGATGTATAAAGCATATATGTTAATATATAAATACATATATTAATATATGCATACAAAATCATGCATTTCTGCTTTCAAAGTAATATATAATAATCCAGGGACTGCCTTTTTGGTAAGGATATATGTACTGACTACCTGAATTAATGAATGCCTCGTATGCTAGCAGGTAGAATTATAGTAAAGCAATTCCTAAGTAAAAACAATTCCTCAATAAGTTATCTCAGTTAGTCCATAGGCTTTAACATGGTTGCCTAATCTATTTCTGTAGGTCTATAGTTTGGAAGGGTGGATTGGCCTGTCTTCATTGAACGCAGAATGCTAGAAATCTCATTTTCTTGACCTGACTGCTTTTTATCCCAACCATCAGCAAAACAGTGCACCTGGGAAAACACGTTATAGCATAACCTGTTTCTTTTGGATATAATATTGTTGACCTATGTGAACTTGGAGGCAACAGTTTTCATTGTTCATAGCTATGAAACGATTAGACATGTGGTTTCTAGGTAAGCAAGAAATCAAGGTATATAAAATATGATAGGGATACTAGCAGACAAAGTTGATGATAAGTTAGGAGAAATGTAATAAAAAAGATCGATTTTGATTTGATTTTATAGATTTTGCTACTCTGGTATGGAAAAAATAAACATAAACAAAAAACTAAAAATAAGTGCTATACTAAGATAGTCTCCCGAGGAATCAGAAAGTAAAGTTAAGTAGAAGAGAACACTAAAATAGGTATAAAATTGCTTAAAGATAATTTATTTTGGGGTCACTTCAACTGTGCTTAGGGCTCCTTAATTTTGTGCTCAGAAATCTTTCCTGGTGAACCTCAGGGGGACAATGTGTGGTGGCAGGGGTAGAGTCCAGACCAGTTGCAGAGTAAGTGCCTCATCTGATATAATATCTCCCATCCAAGTAGGCTTAGAAAAAAAAATTTGTAGTAAGGCACCATAATTTATAAAGTTTATTTTAAAAGATTTTCAGGAAGAGAGTTTCTAACACCAATCCCACCACTAGTGTCAACATCCTTCCAATATCCCAGGTTCTCTATTTACCAGCCTATCTTTTCAAAAGGATCATTTTTAAGTTTTGTTATTATAGTTTGGGTCTTAGGCTTTTAGCATTGTTGGCTCTGCAGTTTAAAATATGTACATTTATTGACCAGCACTGTGCCCAAAGTCCCTGCTTAGTGCCCCATTACCTCTGATATATCTTTTTCTCTCCCTTGAGCTTTTTTTTTTTTTAACCTATTCTTCTCATTTCTATAATATTGGGTCAGGGGTGATCCAATTACCTCTGATACTATTCTCTTCTTCTCTATAACATGGGAAAGTGAGATCATCTGGTATTGTATTTCTTCTCCTGGCTTAGTTAACATGATAGCTTCCATTCACTTTTTTTCAAGTTACAGTGAATCATGTGATTTTTTTCATCTTTTCCAGTTACCTAGTATTCCATTGCCCATATATACCACACCTTCATTATCTACTCATTTGTCCTTATCCTTGGAGATCTGGGTTGATTTCCTATTCTAAGCATTATACTAAGTGCTGCAATGAATAATTTAGAACTTTAGAATGAATGGTTTTGTGTTTTAGGAGTAGATATCAAGAAATTGAATTGCTGGATAGTGTGGTAGCTTTATTCTTATTTTACAGAGACAGCTTTATAATGTTTCCAACTAAACTAATGTTCACTTTAACTTCTCAAATAGAGCTAGATCTCATATAGCCTAATTGAAATATTTCATATATAAACAATTATTAAATAATTTAAATTACTTTTCTGCAAGTAATATTGTAATTTTATGCACAGTTTATATAAATATCACAATATATTGCATAGCAAGTGCATTATGCACTTGAACATACATGTGATACATGCCAATATTATGGTTTCATTGTTTTGCTAGAATTTCACTTTTATTGAAATTATCTTTTGTTAAGCTGATACTGCTATTATTAAACTGTAAATAATATATGATAAAAAACATTTTCTAAATAAAAATCTCTTCTGAGATCTTAAAACTGAAAAATTTAAAGCATCACTTGACACATTATATTAAAAAACTGATGAAATTATATTTGTAGTCATAGATATAAGAATTAATTTAAATAAGATTAAAGTACATGAGGTGTAAAATTAAATTGCCTTATTATACTTGACCTTGAAGAGCTTGTCTTGGTTTGATATTTAAATTTCCATAGAAAATGCCCTTATATCCTCTTATTGACTGGTCCATCTTTTATACCTGTTGATTGAAATCACTTTGTTTTGACTTACACAGAATATAGGAAGCTATTTAAATATATGAAAGTGTTCTTGCATTCAGTCACTGTACTCTGTTCAAGTGTGTGATTTTTAATATTTCAAATGAATAAAATATTTAAAATATTCCTGATATTTTTCTTAGCTTACCTGAATAGTACTTGACCTTAATGTGAGTTTGGTTGACTTACATTCAGAAATGTGTTCAAATAGGAACTCTGAGTATAGGAATATAAATGGGATTCTATGTTTTCTTCCCAATTGAAAGCAGATTAATCTCTGGGATTAAGTTATGCTTTCTTTCAACAGATAATCATAATAACTTCAAAAATAATCAGATACAACTCCCAAGTTTCCAAAAATTTTCAGCAGTAAAACAATACTCAAATTGACTATTTTTTAATTAAACCTTTATATATATGTGTATATATATATATATATATATATATATATATATATATATATATATATATATTAGCAACACCAACTTTTTGCTCAGGGATCATTCTTGGTAACATTTGGGAGAACATAAACAGTCCAGGGGTCTAATTGGGGTCAGCCACAGCAAGACAAGTGCTTTACCTCTGTACTATCTTGTTATCCCACTGTCTTCTTGAACTCATATGAAACTTTATATTTTATTAAATTCTGTACATGTTTTAGGATAAATCAGATGTTTAAATATCAGCATGTCTTTAAATAATTGACATGACCACTGAATGTGGGTATGTATTACCAAGGAAAGCAGAAAAAAAGGGAATCACGATATGTCAATGAAAGAGAGTAATTTATCTGGAACTATTTTTTTTTGCCAATTTATCAGATAAATAAATTTTATTTTTTCCTCTTTTTATTTATTGATTGATTCATTGATTGGTTGTTGGGCCACACCCATTGGCGCTCAAAGTTTACTCCTGGCTCTGCATTCAGAAATTGCCTCTGAAAGACTGGAGGACCTATATGGGTTGCCAGGAATTGAACCTGGTCCCTCCTGGGTTGACTTCATGGAAGGCAATAGCGCTACTGCTGTGCTATCTCTTGAGCCCTGGATAAGTAAATTTTAAATCTCTTCATTTCAGTAGCCATTGCTTTATCTTTTTGTTTTCAATCATTCAAAAATTGTTTGCTCAATTAATTGATTTCTTTCCAAAGAATAGGGCAGTTAACCGTGTTGAGTTTCTCTAGATAAATGAAACTTGAAATGCAGTGACAAGCAAGGTCCCAAACATGCCTGTTAAGTTGATGAGTTCTTTATCCTCTCAAGTTATAATTCGAGGAAAGTTGGTCTGACAGAGATACCATCATCAGAATTCTTTCTTAGAGACTAATACATTCAGCTCTATAGAGATAACAGGAGAGAGTTATAAGAAATACTGTTGAACCATTTTTAAAAAATCTAATGTTGTTTTGTGAGGCTTTCTAAGTAGTGTTCAGAGGGCTGGAAGACCACTCACCATCTGGGTCTACTGTGCTCAGGGCCTTTAGCAATGCTTAGGATTCAAGCAGCTAGAGATCAAACTGGGTCAGTCTTACAAAATTCCTCAACTCCTGTATTGTCTTCTTCCTTCTTTTAATTATCTTTTAAAATTAATTTTCTTAAGATATTCAGATATAATGTGGAACTAAAGACAAGTTTGTGAAATAAAATAATTCAATTTTAGTCTTAGCTTCACTAATAAGATATGTGACTTTGGTCTGTTTATATAAATTAAGTATAAAAATTTCTGCATGGGTTTCTTTTGTGATTATTCTGTTTTGTGGACACTTGGCACTTAGTAGTCAGCCAGCAAATGGTTATATAAAGTTATTTTTTGAAGCTAAAGGTTGATATATAACTCATAGTTTATAGATGTGACAGAACTATAAAACTTAAATCCGAATTGTTAAAAAGTTTGCTGTGAATTTTAAAAGTGTCTATTATTTTTTAGGAATATGTGTAGTTATGAACTACTCACTCATTAAGGCTAATTTCAGGGTCCTTCTGCCTAATCAAAAATGACTGCTTTATTTTGTGTTATTCAAAGAAACATACCATAACCTGACTCTCTTAAGACTAATTGCATTTGTTAGAGAATTATTAAACACACACAGAAGTATAATTTCTGACATTTAATACTCTAGTCAAAAGTGAAAGTTGAATTAAATCTTGGAAAAATGTCATTTATTTTTAAAGGAGAGCATAAGGTGATAAAAATAGTCTTTCAATTAATGTTCATGCCCTCCGAGTCATACTTTAGAATTAATATAAATTAGTCTCTAGAAATCTATTTTAACAAGTCATTTGAGAAGAAAGAAAAATGGTGTTATCATATCCCCCGAGAAATAAATAACTTTCCTTCAAGATGATCTTGAACTTCTGGACTAGAAGTGACAGGATCAAGAAATTTGGCTTGAAATAGAAGTAGACAAAAGAATGAATGTTATCCTTAAGCAAGATAGTCCATTCACTTTTGATGAGATTTGCATAAATCCCAAAGTCCAGCTGAGTAAAAAGGACAAAGTAGAATTGCATAGATTTATTAGAACTCAGAAGTCACAGTGGATTGACAAGAAACAGCAGTAGACTGCAGAGCCATTTCTGAATCTTGAAGAGGAGACGATTCAAAGCTATTCTGATATCAAAGAAAACAAAAATCTCTTCTTAAAGCTATGTCCAGGACAAAAATAAATTAAATTTGAGCTCCATGTTATTGAATTTTACATCTAAGAATAAATTGTCTTGAGACAATAGATTCAATTTCTCTCCACAGAGCTACCAGATTTTGAGTAGTAAGTACCATTGTTAATATGCCATTTGCCAATTTTTTTAAAACTAAAAGCAGCAATTAATCATCTTTCTGTAAATTTCTCTCACAAAATCAAAATTTTATTTCATCTAACTAAGTTGAGAGGTCAAATAAAATAGCAAGTTGGATTGTAATTTAAACTAAAACAGAATTCCTTTCTCTCTACTTGGACATTTACTTGTTTGCCTTATGTGTCAAGAAACCAGAGCAATCCATTCTAAGGATTAAATTTTGCATCTTTGATTATAGTTTGTTTAGACGTTTCATGATTTTTTCTAGATGTTTTGGTCAGCCTGATATTTCCAGAAACCAAACTGTATTATTTATAGAACTGCATAGAGGGACCTAAGTGATATAGTACAATGGGTGAGGCTCTTGCCTTGTATATTGCTATTTGGCATCTATCTTGTCCCCCACACTATGCCAGGAGTGATTCCTGAGCACAGTCTACTGTGGCAAAACAAACAAAAACAAAACAAAAAAAAAACCCAACCCACAAAATAAACAAACAAAAAACCAAAAAAATCATGATCAGGGGCCAAAGCAGTGGCGCTAGAGGTAAGGCATCTACCTTGCAAGCGCTAGCCAAAATGGATCTCAGTTCGTTCCCCCGACTTCCCAAATGGTTGCCCCCAAGCCAGGAGCGATTTCTGAGCACATAGCCAAGAGTAACCCCTGAGCGTCAATGGGTGTGGCCCCCAAACAAAACAAAACAAAACAAAAACAATGATCAAACAAAAATTATTAGTATGATTCTATAGTTAAAATGTGTCACCTTTTCTGAGACTGCGGCCACAAAGTCTTTTCAAAGGCATTAGTAGAAAGGGAATTGAAAGTGGGAGGACTAAATTGAGTAAATAGAGGGAATTTTGTATTTTGGTGAGGCTGTGATTGGTGGACACTGAGTGGTTTGTCGTGTGATAACTTTGTTTTTGAAGAAGTGTGGGTAAGTACCTATGTAACACAATCACTGAAAGAAATATTATCTCAACAACAAAAAAGGAAACAAATCTACTGTCAACATATTTATCTAGCAGCCTGGCAGTCATTTTGTTAGAATGTCATTCCCTGAAATATTAGATCTTAAATCATATAGCCAATGAAAGGAAAACAGAACTTGCATTCTCTTCCTCTATGGTAAATAAATGTACTTATTCCACTCCTACTAAAATTTCCTTAACATGCAGAAATAATAAAAGGCCATATATTAAGTTGGAAGTCCTGGATCCTGATCCTGAAAAGGGTTGAAAATCAGGGTTTTATGTATCAGTTAAGTGAGGGAGCATTTGAGTTACAATTAGTCTAATCAAAGACTAGTGCTCTCAAGGGGTCAGGGTAAGTCTAGGTTGTTAATAATTAAGCCTAGGCAGATCTTTAAAGGCACTAGATCCATTCCCCTCTTCATTTCACATGTGATTAAAGGAAAATTGGTGTGCTAAATACAAAATTCTTGGGCCGTATAATTCCTTTGTATAAAAATGATTGTGAAATGTTTTAAAATGTGTCCGTCCCCTAATTTTTAATTTGAAGATTTTAATTCAAGATTCAATAGAGGCCATAGTTGATTATGAAATAGCCTAACATTCATTTCATTTTGCTTTTTTCCAGAGGAAAATTTTTTGTCAGAACCTAGTAAAATCATGATAGATGTCATCTTTGGACCCATTTATGAGAATATTCTAAGAAATCTGAAAAGAAATGAATAAAGATGGTGGCCCTATGGTTTCATTTTAGTCCATACACTGGAAAAGACCAAAATTTCAACAGTGGCAGGACAACTGATAGAATTTTAGAAGTGGAGCATTATCTATCAAAATCTTATAATAGAAAACTTTAGTCAAAGAAACTGACTCTTACTGCTCTCCCCTGAGTTGATAGCTAGCAATCAATTGTTCATTTAAATCTAAAATTATTTGTATCATCTTAGGCTCATAACAGATCCCCCTGTCTGAAGCAGGCAGTGCTTACACAGATAAGAATCAAGTTGATAAGGCATTATAAAGGGATTATGAAAGCCAGCTTAATTAAAGAAACTTCAATGGGATCATAAATAATCAGTGCAAGTTATTAACTTTTGACAACTGCTCATCCTTACTGAGTTCGAATGGCTTCTGGCCTATAAAGCCCTTAATCTAATTCTGAGTGAAAACAGTTCAGAAGGGAAAATGCCCTTTATAATACACTGACTTTAAGATGATCAACAAATCTTAGAAGCAGAAATGTCACCAAATATGCCTAATGTAATTAATATGTGTTTTCTTTTATTACATACCTTGGATCTCATCTTTCTTTTTAAGAAAAGAATTTTACTGTCCAAAGCAGTCTATTTTATAACAATGAGGTGAAATATTACCTTATCAACATTATGATAAAATTCATTTAAATTACTCATTTTATTTTCTATTAACTCTAATCTTGGTAGTTTTATACATGTTTGTATTACTAGAACAGTTATTTACAACAACTGGTTTGTAGGTATAGAAATATTGAAATAGTTTACTGTAAGTGGCTATAACTGCTGGTTTATAAAATGGTACACAGATGCCAGTCTGTAGGTTTAAAGGTTCAAGAAGGCTGAAAATATATTATAAACTAAAATTGATCATAAACCATAGTTTATTCTCTGCTAATACCCCAATATGTCTTTAAACATGCCTTGCATGATATAGATAATAGATGAACTAATCTGACTTTTATAGTTTCTTTTAGATATTTTTTTCTGTTTGTCTAATTCTCTCAGTAAGAAAAACATTGATTTGTTTTCTTTGTGCATATACATCCTATGAAAAGTCACATTTTATTTCCTAACTTTAAAAATGTTTGTATTTTTTTTAATCTGGGCTACACATGGTGACACTCAAGGATTACTTCTGGCTCTGCTCTCAGAAATCGTTCCTGGCTGGGGGGACCATATGGGACACCGGTGGATCGAACCGCAGTCCGTCCTAGGCTAGTGCCGGCAAGGTAGATGCCTTACCGCTCTGTGCCACCACTCTGGCCCCAAAATATTTGTATAAATATAAACCAGATTTAAAAAAATTCAAAGTAAAGATTTTGAAAAGAATTACTAATTTGATTTAATTCACTAATTTGCCAGAGATATACATCTTTTGTGTTTTACAAACTTTTCCATATTAGTTTATATTTTATCCAATGCATAATATATAGTAAATGATGATATAGATTACACATTTTTTAATTAAATATAATTTTTATTTTAATCATAGTGGCTTACATATCATTGACAATAATATTTTAGGTACATTTTAACATAAAATCAGGGGAATTCTCATCACCGAATTGTCCTCCCTCCACCTCAGTTCCCGTCCTTCTTCCCATAACCTCTTCCCTTACCCCCGGGGCTGCTAGAATAAGTGGTCCCCTCTGTGCCTAGCTTACTACTTAGTGGTCTTACACCTATTTGGTCTTGGTACCTCCCTTATTCCCCCGCCCCAATTGGGAGGCGGGACTAGATAGTTCAAGTTATGCGGTTTTGTTTGAAGAAGAGAAAAGTAATAACCTGGAGAAAAAAAAGAAAAAAAGAATCAGATACTCCGGAAATGGGCGGAGTCCTTCTAGAGGCTTTCATCCTTGGTTTGAGAGACGAAGGGGAAAAAGAAGGTGAAACACCACAACAGTACATAAAGAACTGTCAAATAAAATATCCAATGAGCATTCCAAAACAAACAAACAAAACAAAACAAAAGGGTAAGCACCATATAAAAGCCATGGTATTGAGATAAAAAAAATGTGGCAAAGCACATAAGAAAAGAAAAGAAAATAAATAAATGGAGACATCCACTTTAATAGCCAAACCACAACAATGCAATCAACAAAAAATAGATAAGTAAATAATAATAAAAAATTGTTTTGTGCTTTTTTTTTCCCCCTCCTGCAGATGCACAGTAAATATTGGGGTCATTCGAAAAGGAATTTCCTTTACCTAAGAAATACAGGGTTTCTCCACTCTTGAAGTATATTGTCATGGGATTAACTATAGACTCCTTTCAGGTTCATTTACTCTCCTCTTGGTGCTTTTGTGGTGTATGGAAGACTTCTGCTCCGTCCTGGATGATAACATCAGACCTCTGTATGTAGAGGTATCTGCACGAGTCAAGGAGTTGAACTTATGATTATGTCTTTCTTTGTGGGTCTAGAAGTTCTGTTCTCTCAGTGTCATTTTAATCAGTCTTCTGTGGTTGGCGGTCCTGGTCTTTGCGCTGATCCTAGGATGGGCCTGGGATAGTGTCTTCCGTTATGTTTCCAGAGGTCCATTTCCGTTAGATGGCACATTTTTTAAGTTGTCAAATGCAGAAGCATGGTTGAAGTATTTTTATTAAGTGATTTCAACCAGTGACCTACCAAAGATGTTCATCCTTTTATATTAAGATTTTAGTAGGTGTAGTCTAGATGGGCTTTCCAAGCTTTTTACACTATAGTAGAAGATGTAGGGGATATAATTTCAAAAATTATATGAAATGTATTATATATGCTGTTTTGATTTAATTTATAGTATTTATTTGACTTCTATTTTATATATGTTAGATAAAGAGATTTTAAGAAGAAATACTGACATAAAAATTAAAGTAGAAAAACAATGCGAAATATAATCACTCTTAAAATCATTTAACTTCATTGTGTCTAAGATAATAGTATCTAAAGTCAGAATATGTACTAGAACATGTATATGTGCAAACACACACTCTTTCATATATACACACCTTGCGCTTAACTTTTTAGCTAAGATGGTTTTGAATATAAAAAAGAGGAAACTAGAGAGTACTGAATTTGGAGAACCCAAAAGTCAAAAAAAATTTTTACAAAGTTTTTTATGATTAAATTTCAATCATTCAATGTATCAACATTCATTCATTTACCAGCGCACATTTTCTGCCACCAATATTCCAAGTTCAACCCCAATTCTCCCCCAAATTGCCTCTATTGTATATATCTTTTTCCTTTCTCTCCTTTTCATTCCTTTTAGACACTGGTTTTCACTATTGTTAATGAAGGGGTACCGTGCAATCACACTCCATCCTTTTAAGATCTAGTTCTTGTCGTGAGTGGTTAGTTCCAACTATCACTATCATAGTGGTCGCTTTTCTGCCCTACCTCTTTATGGTAGGGTATTATTACCATATTGTCTTTTCTTTATATATCACACAAATTAGTGAGATGATTCTACGCCTATGCCTCTCCCTTTGACTCATTTTAGTCAGCATAATATAATACTCTACACTTTCATCTATATATAAGCAAATTTCACGACTTAATATTTCCTAACTGCTGCATAGTATTTTATTGTGTACCATAGTTTGTTCCTTCCTTCCTTCCTTTCTTCCTTCCTTCTTTCTTCTCTCTTTCTTTCTTTCTTTCTTTTTCTTTCTTTCTTTCTTTCTTTCTTTCTTTCTTTCTTTCTTTCTTTCTTTCTTTCTTTCTTTCTTTCTTTCTTTCTTTCTTTCTTTCTTTCTTTCTTTCTTTCTTTCTTTCTTTCTTTCTTTCTTTCTTTCTTTCTTTCTTTCTTTCTTTCTTTCTTTCTTCTTTCTTTTTTTCCTCCCTTCATTCCTCCCTCCCTCCCTCTCTCCCTTCCTTCCTTCCTTCCTTCCTTCCTTCCTTCCTTCCTTCCTTCCTTCCTTCCTTCCTTCCTTCCTTCCTTCCTTCCTTCCTTCCTTCCTTCCTTCCTTCTTTCCTTCCTTCCTTCCTTCCTTCTTATTATGTTTTTTTTTTCGGTTTTTGGGTCACACCCAGCGGTGTTCAAGAGTTACTCCTGGCTCTGTGCTCAGAAATTGCTCCTGGCAGGCTTGAGGGACCATATGGGATGCCAGAATTTGAACCGGGTCTGTCCTGTGTTAGCTGCATGTGCTTTCACTCCGGCCCTGTACATAGTTTCTTTCTCCACTTATCTTGCTCTTGGGTTGTTTTAGATTCTGGCTCTTGTGAATAGTGCTCCAATGAACATAGGAGTTCAGAGAGCTTTTTATACATTGCATTTTGGGGCTCCTAGTACCCAGTAGCAGTACTACTGATTCGTGTGGAATCAGTAATACTGATCAATTTAATTTGTAGTTTTTTTGAGAAATGTCCATTTTGATTTCCCAGAGTTATAGAAATGGAAAGAAAAACAGAGCATTTAAAGAATACAGAGTATTTAAAGAAGCTACATGGCTCAACCCTAAAGCAAAGTCAACTTTCACAGAATTCAACTACCACACAACATGTCTATAATTCATTCAGTAATTTGGTTATGATGATGAATTGAGGGTGGAATAACATTAAACAAGTTTTGTGTGTTTGCTCTTAAAACTAGTTTTCTCTGTTGTATTGGCATGTACTTTTTTGTTCTAGACTCATAGATTGTCAAGAATGGCCTATGGAAGCTTGGGATCCCTAAGATTTTTTTCAGGAGGTCAGCAAGGTTTTTTCCATTGCAATTACATGCCTCTGTGAGGCCATATGTTCATTTACTTCTACCAAAGTGATTTATGCAACAGACCGAAAACAGAAATAGATGAGAATCCAGCTGTCTTATATTAAATGAGATGTTAAAGAAATAGGAAAAAATGAAAACAGTTCCACGTTTCTCATTCCTTTTCACATAAAAGTGTTATTTGTGCTAACATATAATGTTTATTGTTATTTAAATTAGTTAATAAATAATGTTTTATTTCTCCTTTTTAAATTTTAATATAGACATTTAAATTTTAACAGATAAACAGAGATAGCCCAAGAAAAATATATTTTAAAACATTCATTTTTAAGAGTGTGAAATTTTCATGAGACAAATTTTAAAATCGTTGTTCCAGGAAAATCTAGTGCAATCTATTTTTCAAAATTATTTGAACCATAAAAACAAGCAACCACATTTTTGTGTGAAACAATAATATTTTTGGTTTGTTTATTCTTTTGGGTCACACTCAGCAGCATTTAGGGGTTACTTCTGGCTCTGCACTCAGAAATCACCCTTGGCAGTCACAGGTGACCATTTGGGATGCTGGGGATTGAACACAGGTCTGTCCCAGGTTGGCCACATGCAAGGCAAATGGCCTATTACTGTGTTATTGCTCCAGCCCCTGAAACAATAATTTTAAAGTAATGTTACTACCATCATGAATCGTGAATCATGAATGATAAACAGTTGC
Organism: Suncus etruscus; assembly: GCF_024139225.1. Lineage (NCBI taxonomy): Eukaryota > Metazoa > Chordata > Mammalia > Eulipotyphla > Soricidae > Suncus > Suncus etruscus. The sequence continues at coordinate 53,725,366 of NC_064861.1, forward strand.
TTCTTTGGGAGCTAAGGGCTATCTCTCATCCATTCATCATGTTTTCTTCTTTGATGAGACACTTTTAAATACCACAGAGTGGTGAGTCCACAACTCTCATGACTATGGTAGTGAGTGAGAGAAAAAGAATGCCTGTTTCTAAAACAGGCAGTGTGGGGAGGAGGGAGTTGGGGGCATTGGTGATGGGAAAGTTGTTCTGGTGAAGGGAAATGTTCTTTATATAACTAAAACCCAACTACAAACATGTTTTTAATCATGGTGCTTAAATAAAGATATTAAAATAAAATAAAAAAGATAAAATACTTAAGAGCAAATCTTTCTTCTTGAGCATGACTGATTTTGAAGTTCTCTGGTGTCCTTTTTAATTCTTCCATTGAATTCTTCAGCTCCTTAATTTCTATTTATTTCATTCTTTGGGGGCTGTAAAAAGGAGTTCTTCCAAATGAGCCCCATAGCCATTTCTTTTGACCCTCAGCCAAGTGGATCACAGGGTCTGTTTTGCTCAGAACCTGTGCTGCAAGGCATCCTAATCTGTCCTATCACTCCAGTCTACTCTTTTTAATGTAGTCTGCTAAAGTAGTTTTGCTAACTTTAATATTTGCTTATTAATTTTAATAGATAAATAATTTCACCAGTTAGTCTAAGATTTCTATGACTTTCTTTTTTTATGGTTGTCCTCTTTCACTGTCTTATGGGACATAGTCTTCTTAAGATATGTGCTGTTTTGTTAATCCTACAAAACCAGACTATGTCCTCATAGTGTCCCCTTTGTTATCCTGGGGTGATGCTCTGAACTGTTTAAGTTGGTATTCAACTTAAGTTTGGAAGTACTGCTTTCTTTCAAACCCATTTGAGAAACATGGTTGGTATGTGTTCAACAATATATCTGCAACAGCTTATATTCAGAGTTCACTATAGCATGCAAAGGAAGCCAGTTACAATGCAGGAGGGAATTTGGGTGTTCTGTTTTACCAAGCTTTAGATCATTCATGAATCCTTTGGGAAATTCTGCTAAGGAGTGTCCCAAGTGACCTACAAAGCATCCTTGTGATATTTCTGAAATACTTGGTAGGATCTATAGTTTTTTTGAGAAGCCTCATGTCTTGGTTGCTGTGCTTCTACCTTATTTCAACTTCAACCCCTTACATAAAACATTCTAGTTTGGGAGAATAGTTATGAGCTTCTGGGTAGTATAGAACATGAGTAGTAGTGGAGAACATATGCTTTTGCCCTCTTACTTTCTCACATGGAGGGATTGTAAGAAAAACTTAAGTCCTTGAAAATGAGATGTGCTACTTTTAGGGGTGAAGATATGGAAGTATACTTAAATTTGCACCTTTTAGAGTGCATTTATTTTCATATTGCTAATTACATTGATTTTCTGGGACTATTCTCTGCTGAACTGCTTGACTATCATAATGGTATTCTTGCCAAAAATCAATGTTTTATGGTTGAATAGATATTTTTGAAGATAATGGGAAAATTGAACTTTGAGTGGAAAGGTCATGTTAATAATAGAACTTAGTATATATGATTGAGTTGAGATGCAAGAGATTATGTGGATATTTGTTTAAAGAAGGTAAAGAAGACCCAACAAATTATAAGTGAGTAAATAAATTTAGGGGCCAGAATGATAATACAAAAGGTAGAGTACTGGCCTTGCACATAACTGACCAATGTTTGATCCCTCACACCCATGTAATCCTGCCTATAGTGATCCCTGCCTTAGAAATAACAGTAAGTTTTGAGCACTTTTGGAGGTGGCCCATAAATAAAAAACTATAGTACAAAATTATTTTAATTAACTTATTCTTGATTATAAATGGATTTTGGAAACAAAAGTACCACTGTACTATTCATTGACAGAAAGATGAAGCTGTCTATGAAATGGAAGAGGGGTTGTAAATAGCAATTTAATAAAAATGGCAAGTCCTGACATATCAAGGTCTTTACCGGGCATAATCATCATAAATTACCACTCCAATTTTCTTTGGTAGAGCAATGAAAATATTATTTTTATTTTGTTTGGTTTTATTATGTGCACTATTTTATGAGTAAGAATGTGCCTCTGAGGAAAAAAAATAGTAGGGTATTAAAGTGTAGTGGTGTCCATGGTGCAAGAAGGAGAATAATTACTGCAATCTGGTGAATAAGATGGGGAGAGCTTTGGAAATTTTGCAGTTCTGGATCCAGTAAGGTAATTTTGTGGTATTGTGATTAATCCTCATCTCTCCAAGCTGTTGGTATACATTGTGTCATCAAATCTCATCTACTTGCTAGCAGGCACCTTCTCACCTATTCCTTAGCACATGATTGTGATGACTGTTAAGTGACTTACAGGACCTTTTGTCACCCCAGTTCTAAAATTCACATTAGTACAGAGGCAGGCCAGTCAGAACACCAGCCCTAGGCAGTGACAACACAAGTATTAAAACATTTTGTTTCAAAACATATGATGTGACTTTTGCTGGTAATGAACAAGGCTAAATGATATACAACTCTGAGATTGCTCCTCTTTTTTCTTTGTGATGAAAAGGATTGTAAAATAAGATTTTAAGTATTTACAATCATCTAATAAAATGCTTCATGAGTATTTATGAGGCACTTCTTTAACTGGGTAGATTATAATATTAATCAAAATCAAGACTACTACTTGGAGTTCTTCCAAGAACGTAGATCACAGACAAAGCTTTTCAGGTATTTCTCAATTCATTAATTCTCAGTTAAGTTGTTTATCTCATTCTTTCTGCCTTTACAAGAATGCGACCATTTGACAGGAAGTCAAACAGTTCGAAGATAAATTCGTTTGCTGGTTTATTAGCTAAATCATGATAGCTTAGGATATTGCTAATATTAAATAAAATCTCTTCTAAGTGAATATGCATGAATGCAATTTCATTATGTTATGATTTCCTCTCTGTTCTGTGATTGAGACCCTGTGGGAGGCAAATTCATGCCTGAGAGTTAATTCTTGGCACATCCTCTTTTCGCATTTTTCTCCCCTTTACCCATAGGCCCCCTCTCAATGAGATAAGAGTGAAGGAATAGTGTTTTATGGAGGTTATACAGACCATGGTAGAATTTAATAGGCTAAGGAAACACAGTATTTCTATATTTATAAAATCATCTGTTCTGGCCCCTAAAATATTCTTTTTTGTTTGTTTGTTTGTTTAGCTTTTTGGGTCACACCCGGCCATGCTCAGGGGTTCCTCCTGGCTCTGTGCTCAGAAATCGCTCCTGGAAGGCACAGGGGACCATGTGGGATGCCAGTATTCGAACCACCATCCATCCTAGATTGGCTGCTTGCAAGACAAACACCCTCCCATGTGTTATCTCTGCGCCCCCCTAAAAGATTCTTAAAGAACCACATAGCTGGCTTTAACTTTTCAAATCCCAGTTTAACATTATTTAAAATAAGCTAATAGTCTATGATTTTAGACACAATACAATTCCTAGCAAAGATTTTTTAACACCCTAAGCTATTTGTTTTAGCAAATATGCTGTTGAATCTAATCTATTGAAATTTCACAAAATGTTTATAATTTACACTCAAACTTTATTCCATTCCAGAAATAGCATTAAAACTCATACAGATAGGAATACAATAAAATGGAAAGATAATTAAATAATGACTTGTTATGATAAGAATTCTAATTCAAAAAAGGCAAATAACAAAGTTAAAATTCGACCTATGCCCCATTTTTTGTAGAATAAGAATATTAAAATAATCTCGTCTATCTCTTTTGTTTGTCTGGAAATCACTTACAGTAAAGAAACACCATTCTCTATATTCTTTATAAATTTGAAAACAAGTTATTGTTTACCAGTGTTAATGTCAGTATAGAGCAAATCTCCATTTTTTGGTCTCATAAATTATTTGCTGAACTATTTGTCCCCACTTAAAACATTCTCTTACAAATTGTTCCATGTTACCACCAATTCATTCCACACTCCAAGTTCAATTTCTCTAGCCTTACTAATTAAAAAGAATAGTGGGGGGGGTTGTTTTTCAGCAAGTATGATAAGTAACAGTGATGCACCAAGGTTATTCAGGAGGCTGAGGAGAAGGCGTGTGTATATAAAATGTGGACAAATGACTTTGTGTGGTGTCTGTGGGAAGAACTGGATGAAACTGGATTAATATTGGCTATTTTTAAAAATTTCCAAACTAGAGGTAAAGGGGAATAGCAGTGAATAGCTTTATGTATTAAGCCTTTGTGTTACTAGACCAGGATGTGAAAATAATGGTGATTGGAACCTTCACCAGTGCACATTTCCCGCCATAAATGTCGTCAGTTCCTTCTCATCCTCCTTGATGTCCAGTAAAGGATTAGTTGGGGAAGGCTTTCCCCTGTTAATTGATTTGAATATAAAATGCAATCACTCTCTAGCAGGCTAATTGTTTACTATCTCTAAAACTAGCAACCCCTTATAGGGTCAGATTAAAGGTTTTATTTTATAGGACTGTGTTACTTATGACTTTATTCTATAGTTTTCATACCTTAATATCTTAGAGACTTCTTGACCTTGGAAAGAATTAGCCCTCCAAGATATGTCAGGTCCTGGACTCAAAGAATCTGATTCTCGACTGAAAGGTGAGAAAGATCATCCAGTATTTTTCTTTTTCTCTCATACTTATTTTCCTTCACATGCTTGAAATAAGTTCATTGGTAACCTTAATTACACTTGCTACTATGATTATCTTTCCCAAGGAAGGTAACATTTTCACAGTTTCAGCATTTGAATCTCTTTGGAAAGCTATTTTTCTGATTCCTACAGATAGCATAGGTGTCCCTTGAATAGTGGTTTACCAACCCTTCAAGACCAACCAACCTATTTCTCAGAGGAATTAAAAGACATATGCGGAATGAGTTTAGCATTTAAAAGTTTGAAACTATTGAAATGATATGGTTGACAATATCAGTATCATAACTTTTCTCTACTATCAGAAGGATAACTTTGATTTTATTAATTTATACTTATAATTAATTACAACTACATAAATTTTTCTATATTTTTGAGGTTATAACCTGTGGAGCTCTGAGGTTACTCTCAGTTACGTACTTGGAGTCACTCTTGGCAGTGCTTAGTGGACAATGCCAAGATCAATCTAAGGCTCTGGCATGCAAAACAAGCTCTCTAGCCCTCTGAGCCATCTCCCTAGTCAATACATACACTGTTTATTTCTCTATAATTAATGGAGGCATACTAGTACAATCAATAGGCCAAAAGATTCAGTACAAAATAGAAAGTGGAAGATCTGAGATATGATCAAGGATCCATTTGTCATGAAACAATTACTTAAAATGTTGGTGCAGATAGATATATACACTAGAGTATGTAATATAGAATACCTCTTTCAAATATCCATGACTTTCATATGCAGTAGGAGTAAAATGACACTCACCTATTAACCAAAACTCAGGCATTTCCCCAACTTCCTTTTTCCTTAAATCTCTCTTTTGATATATAAACACATAACTGGATTACTCAATCTTATCCCTCTTTGTGTATGGGTATTGGTTTAATAAAGGAAGAGGAAGTTCTGGTTTTAGGCACAGGCAGAGACCACAAAAAGCCACTGGATGCCATGATTTTTTCCCAACTGGATTGGTTTATTATTCCTTCGCTGCTATCCTGCTTCTTCAGACCTGTCCACCTGGAGTTAGAAATATGCATGTGGGTGATCTCACAACTCTGAGATTTTATTTTACAACAGGTCTGATTTGGGTTCCTTGTTTCAACCACTGAATTATTTTACTATTCTTTTGTGTTTTTGCACTTACCTACCACTCCATCTCATCGCATTTTATCTTGCCCACCAATTCATTTTATTGCACTCTCATTTACCCACCAATCCATTTCATCAAGTGGATTTTAAATATAATATAATTTAAAATATAAATGGAATAAAGTTTCTCCTTATTAAATTGCTGAGTGAGTTGACACTGCACATTTCATTATCTAAAAGGATAGGTTCATTTATTAATTCAATTAACATTTATTGAGTGTCTTTAGACTTAAAAAAAAAAAAAAGGAGATCAAGCTACAATTCCAGACCTTAGGGATTTCAGATAATTTGTCTGTATTTCCTACTAAAGACTCAATTATAATCTGAGATAATATGACTGAAGGGGGGAAAAGGAAAAGTTAATGCAGAAAGTCTGCATGATAGGGCCTAAGTACAGCAGGTAGGGCATTTGTCTTGCATGCAGCCAACCTGCATTCCATTTCTCACATCCTTTACGGTCCTCCACCCTGCAAGAGTGATCACGGAACACAGCCAGGGGTTAGCTCTGAGCACTGCTGGAGGTGGCCCACAACAACAACAACAACAACAACAACAACAACAACAACAACAACAACAACAACAAAGCCCGGAGAGATAGTACAGCGACGTTTGCCTTGCAAGCAGCCAATCCAGGACCCAAGGTGGTTGGTTCGAATCCCGATGTCCCATATGGTCCCCCGTGCCTGCCAGGAGCTATTTATGAGCAGACAGTCAGGAGTAACCCCTGAGCACCACCGGGTGTGGCCCCAAAAACAAAACAAAACAAAACAAAACAACAACAACAACAAAAAACAAAACAACTGTGGGTTAATACCTTGTGGTGAGATAGAGATATGTAGAATATGAGAGAAAATGAGGAAGAGATAAAAAGGAAGAAAGAGGAGAGTTAGAAGGAAAAAAGGAAACGTAAAACCTTTGCTAGTCAAACATGTATCATGGTATAACACATCCTGTTCTAATACCCAGAGTACACACCTTGCTTTCCCTAATCCCTTTACCTTGTCTTCCTTAAACACAGAAGCACACACCCTGTTTTAATTTCCTCTCACATCCCACCTCATGGGTCAACAGAGCGTCCCTACTCTACTCCCCTCCTAATATAAATATCCATTTCCCTCTTACAATAAACTAAGTTACTCTCCTGAAGTGGCTGATGATGCTTATTTGTGAGTACTCTATTTGCCTAGGATTGGACCTCATCAGTGACTCTGACCTTATCAGTGACTTCTACATCTTGGGATCTGAGTTCACCAGCGTCATTTACACTGAGAAGTGTACTGAAGAACAAAGACTTGGCTAATTTCATCTGCATAGAACATTTCAAATATCCATAACTCTCCTATCCAGCCAATCTACTTTTATTGAATGAATCTACTTTTATTATATGGAGTCCATGATTGTATGTACCTTCTACTGTGAGTAAAAAAAATCATCCGGGCAGTTTACTCAAAATAGAAAAACTTCCTTGTAATATGACTAGTTAGGAACTATTTATTGTTTAGAAACTTTAGGCAATATTACCTCTGCTATAAAGGAAAGGAATTGACTTCAAATTAAGCTCAGGTCTCACCACTTTTTGCTGAAATGCTTGTTGATTACACATTACCCTCCTCAGAGGAACTCTTAAAAACAATTCTACAACACAAAACCATAAGTATACAGGAAAGAAAATGGACTTTGAAATGAAATGATGGGAATTATATAGTAGCTTTTAAATTTGAAGAGTTGTATGACTTCTACAGTCTTTCACCTTTGAGAGTCAATTTCTAAAACATTTTAACTATATCTTATACTTAAGAATAGCCAATTCAGGATCCTATGTGATAAAAAAGCAGGCAGGACACTTGCCTTGTATGAAACCAATCCAGTTTTAATCTCCCACAAACCATATGGTCCCCTGAGCACTACCAGAAGTAATTGAGTGCAGGGCCAGGAGTGACCCTTGAGCATGGTTGGGTGTAGCCAGCCCTTAAATAAAAAGAATGCCCAGTTTATTATCATCTGTATTATTTATTTTGAAAGACTCAGATAATGTCTATAAGTAGGCCCTTATTTGACAGAAAATTCCTACTGAAATTCAAAGAAGACAGAATTTTTGTTTGTTTTTGGATTATACCTGGCAATGATCAGGGTTTAACTGCTGGCTCTGTGAACACAGATTATTCCTGGTAGGGACCATATATGGTAAAAGGAATCCAACCTGGGTTGGCCACGCCCAAGGCCTATTTGCTGTACTTTTGCTCTGGTCTAAAAACAAGAAATTTCTGAGCAATCCTATTTAATTATAGTAAGTGTCCCTAAATTGTATTTTAAAAATAATGTCATTTTTCTTTTAGCTGAATGTTCTGGTAGCTGAAATTCTAGTTCTAAATTAAAATTTGTTTAATACAGGAACCATGTCTTTTATTAAATTCTTGTATCTAAGTTAATGTGTGACACACACAAAATGCAATAACCATGTGGATAAATTAGAAGAATCCTATTATGCACATAACCAATTAAATATGCAAATAAGTGCAAATAAAATTAAGGTGGAGGTTATTTAATTCATATGTAGTGATTAGTATTAGCATGCTAAGAAAGAGAATATCTTTATTGATATATTTTTCTATGATAGTTATTGTTTTACAAAGCACACAGTAACAATCAATAATATAATGGTACTTTGACTTTTTCCCTACATTTCTTTTAAAGGAAATGAAATAACTTGGGTTAAATTTTTTCACATTGTTCATTGAAATGTCCATACACTTACCTGAAGAAGCCATTGGAGAGTACTTAATTCAAGATGTTTTCTCAATTGGGATCACTTTGTCACTTATTTGGTTTTGTAAACAATGCTCTATTACTCAAAGCCTTTTTATATAGACAGTATTGGAGAGCATATACTTATATACAAGATAAAGTTATTATAAAGTAAAAATATACCCAGAAAACTTGTATCGTATCATAAATAGAGAAGGAAACTTTAAATAATTATTACATTTGTTATTTTAATCCTCTGTCACTTTGTTTAAAAATACTATACTTCAATTGCTTACAGTTGGGCCTTTAAAATTCTTTAAATATCTTTTCTTGTTTTTATAATTTTTAAGAGGGGCCACATTTAGCAGTGCTCGGGTTACTCCTGGCTCTGAGATCAGAAATCTTTTCTGGCAAGCTCGGCTCCATATGGTATGCCGGGGATTGAACCCAGGTCTGTCTCAAGTCCGCCATGTGCAAGGCCTACCACTGAGCTATCATTCCAGCCCAATATAAAATTTTTTAAATTAAATTACTGTAATATTCAGATTTAAAAATAATGTTAATATTTGAGTTTCAGTCATATAAACTTACAGCACTTATACGTTCACAAATTTTTATTTCCTGCCACCAATTTTCTAAGTTCTCTTTCCATCCACCCCAACCCCAGCCTGCCTCTAGAGTAGACTTTTCTTTTTTCTCTTTTCTATTTTAGGCAGAGTGGTTTGCAATACTAGTTACTGAAGGGGTATCATGCATATCATTTTACTTTATTTCAATTCCTAGTTTTTGTACAAGTGATCATTCTCACTATTATTGTCATAATGATCCCTTCTCTGTCTTAATATTTCTATTGCCTTCATTTCTATTGCCTTTGGGTATTTATAAACTGTGGTTTTTATTTTACATATTTAACTGCTTTTTAAATATCCTACAGATGAGTGAAATGTTTATCTCTGGTCCTGACTCATTTCACTTAGCATGATATACTCAATTTCTAATCATGTATAAGCAAATTTCATGACTTCATTTTTCCTACCAGCTGCATAGTATTCCATTGAATAGATATACCACAATTTCTTTATCTGCTCATTTGGGTATTTGGGTTGTTTTCAGATTCTGACTATTATGAATAGTACTGTAGTAAACATAGGAAGGCAGATGCCTTTTCTGCATTATTTTTTGGGCCTCTAGGGTATATTTATAGGAGCAGCTCTTTTCTAGGTTTATTTATCTACCATTGGTTGACAATAGTATAGAATTTCAAGTGTACAATTTTACTATTGTTTATACATAATCTCCAACATCATCTCCATCATTAAAATTCTAGTATGTCTCCTTTACTCATTCCTCTCAACTCTCATTTCTTTCTCTCTAGTAATCAACATTGCTTTTCATCAAATCAAAGGATATTTTTGTTGCCTTTTTTGCCAATTTTTTTACTTTGTTTATTTGACACATATAACTATACCCATATGGTGTACGCATCTTTGCTATTTCCCTTAGTATGAAATCTCAAATTCCATCTATGAATGGAGTCAGATAATACAGCTGTCTCCAGTCAGGACTCAGGTTTGTTTTTTGTTTTTTTTTTTTGTGGTGTTTGGGTCACACCCGACAGTGCTCAGGGGTTACTCCTGGCTCCATGCTCAGAAATTGCTCCTGGCAGGCACGGGGGACCATATGGGACGCCGGGATTCGAACCGATGACCTTCTGCATGAAAGGCAAACGCCTTACCTCCATGCTATCTCTCCGGCCCCAGGACTCAGTTTTTGATGCTGGAACTCAGATTCTGCCGCAATAACATCTTTTACTCCCATGTGAATTGAATGAAATTTAGAGAATGTTAAGGACTGTATTGTTCATAAATTTCACAGCAATGGCCACTTCCACTGTCACCAACTGTGGTATCTGTGCCTGCCCCACCCCCCTTTTCCTAACTCCTGGAGTCATACCCACCAATTTTTAAACAACAGACACAGATGTCTCATGCAATCTAGAATATGAACTGGACAGGTTTTCCTAGAAGCTGTAGTTGACTTGTGCTTTGAAACCCTGCTCAAGTTTATTCAATATTTCTCTGATCTTATATATACTAAGTAACTTTTGAAGCTCAATATAGTATAAAATTATGGAGCTGGAGAACTGAATGATTCTCATTTCTTCACATTGAAGATGGCTACACCTAATTTTGTGACAGTAGGAAATGCCAATTCATTTTGTAATGGTTGTCTAATTTCTGTATTAAAAATTGGTTAGTGAAGTATACACCTTTCATTATTCTTAGTTATATATCTAGCACTTTAGGACATTGCTAATAATATAGACTTTCATGTGATGAGCCCTTTTCCCTCTCCCTTTCCTTATTATAATAGTGAGTATTTTAAAATTCAACTCCTATTAGACAATCTTTTAAATACACAAAGAATATTCTACACTAGCTTTTCTCAACTAAGTGTTATATAACCCCTTTTAGGTCCCCAGAATAATCCAAGGGGGAATTTGGTAAAAATATTATAAATGTGCATATCTGGCACAGAACTATGGCACCAACTTATAGAACTGAGTGGTCACAGGAAGAAAACAAAGTCAGAAGGGGCCACAGACAAAAACAAAATTAAGATACATTATTCTACACAATGGATTAGTAAAACAATTCTTGAGGTTGATAGGCTCTATGCTACTCTCCCTCTGTTCTATTATCCCTGTTTATTGAAAGGAAAACAAAAAGAAAACTAATAGAAGTGATAGAAATTACTGTCCAGTCTTATGCATCTATACATGACATTTTATGACAAAAATATTTTTATGAACTTTAAGGCCCCAGTGCTTTATTTTCTGACACCTTATATCTCTTGAAGTTCTGTTCAAAATAGTTTACTTTATTTTCTCTATACATTAATCACACTGTGTAGAAAAATCATCCTCTTACCTATTTTTACCCCACAATGGCTTAGTGATTTTTTTAAGTATCAGCTCAAAATAATAAGAACATCTTGCTGAATTGACTATCTAGATCTGAATCTTTTAATATTTGTTTTAAAATTTAATTTTGAAATATGGACCTAAAATAAATATGCCCCTCATGACATAAAGTAGGTATAAATTCTGTTTGTATGTTAAATATTTTTTATTCTCCTTTTGTCACGTGAACTTGATTTTGACATATATTAAGGCTGGGATATTTTGTGTGCTTTTTTTATTTTTGACCGTGTTTCTTGTTTTATTAGAATTTTCTTGCTGATAATACAAGTTCTGTACAATTTAAATTTTTGAATGTAAAGTAAAGAACATTTTTGGCCAAATATAATTTGAATAAGACTATAAATAGTAATCTGACAAAATTTAGGATATCTCATTTAAATGCCTCTAATATTTTGGCAAATACAGCTACTATGTAAACAAGAACAATATATAATGAATACATTTTAAATATCTCCTCTATTATTTATCTTAGTCTATATGGCCCCACTTTTAAAATTATATAAATGCTTCTATATATTTTCAAATTCCAAATAAATCAAAACTTGGTTTTAGTGCTCCTAAATGGAACTTAAAGCTTGTTTTGCGTCTTCTATATGCAAAGTTTACTATTTAAAAATGTTACATTTTCTTTTCTTTCTTTTTTCTTTTTTGATTTGAAGTCACACCTCACAGCGCTCAGGGGTTACTTCTGGCTCTATGCTCAGAAGTCGCCCCTGGTAGGCACAGAGGACCATATGGGATGCCAGGATTTGAACCCCCGACCCTCTGCATGAAAGGCAAACGCCTTACCTCTGTGCTATCTCTTCACCCCTGTTTTTTAAATTTTTTTAATTTATTTTTCTTTTTTTTAAATATATATTTTAAGTAACACGATCATATTTGTGTTACAGTCATAACCAGAACACCCCCCTTCACCAGTGTAACATTACCCCCTTCCCCCTTCCCATCTCCTGCCTGTATTCGAGACAGGCATTCTACTATAATTGTTTTTAAGTTCAGTAAGTTGTATGTTTTTTTTCTTAAAGGATAAAAGTAAAAAAAAGTAAAGGTGTGATAGTAGCAATCGCCGTTGTTTGCATAGGTCCAGGAAAATGGGGAAAATGGAAAAAAATCCTTGACCTGATTACTAAAAAGGCCTCAGCACAGTCCATTGGCATAAGGCAGAGTCTGGGTTCCAGGCAAACCAGTCCGTCCAACTCCAGTCATTCTCAAGGTCCCGGTGAAACTTTTTCACACTTTAGTTGTTATTGGTATCAGATTCTTATATTTAAAGACTCTGAATTCTGTACATTTCTTTCATCGATGTCAGGCTGATGTGGAGCATCCTCTAGTTTCAGCATACCATTAAATGCGGACTCTACCTGAGACAATAGGTTTCAAAAGAAATATAACCTTGAGAAATCATGTAACTTTAGCATGGCTGTATAAAATTCTTAATTAAAATTTACAATAACATTAAGTCATGACTCATATGATATAAAATGAAAATCTATCAGAGGTGTATATAATATTAATTAAAGAAAAACTAGGATGATTCTAAATTGAGTTCAAAGGTAAATTTGAAAGATAGTTACAATCAGGAATCAGAAATGATAATTTAAATGTAATGATACAAAACTAAAATCCCACTAGGTAATGAAATGTAATGTTCAAATCATCTTTTATATAGATTGAAAATTTGATTTGTCTTTACAAGACAACATTTATTTTATTGCTATCAGTGATAATCATTTACATGACTTTCAGTCTTAGTACTTTTCTAAAGTATAAAAAAAATCAATAGAAAGATAATTAAAGATCATTATTTTGTAGAATCAGAAAATACCTAAACTCCCCACTTCTCTGAGCAGATACACAGTGATATGTCATTTTATAAGTACTTGATGTTTTTTCCTCTATTAAAACTATGCATTTCTATAGAAAATTTGAATTAGGGCCCGGAGAAACAGCACTGCGGCGTTTGCATTGCAAGCAGCCGATCCAGGACCAAAGGTGGTTGGTTCGAATCCCGGTGTCCCACATGGTCCCCCGTGCCTGTCAGGAGCTATTTCTGAGCAGACAGCCAGGAGAAACCCCTGAGCACCGCTGGGTGTGGCCCAAAAAAAAAAAAAGAAAATTTGAATTATATATTTTTTCCTCATCCCGGGAGCCCAGAAAAATAGTTTGGACAAAGCTACTGCTAATTCTAGTAAGGCTTAACATTTAGATCTTAACTTCAAGAATCCATTCAATCAAGCAGTAATAAATGGCTTTATAAATAATCATGTAAACATTTCTAGTGAAATGAAAATAATGATCATATAGATTATGTCCCCAATACAGGTAGGTAGGCACAATAGGAAAAGAATAGCTCAATATCTTAAACTGACATTTACTTGATAATGAGCTAGTACTTATCATCACAACTCATTTTATATTCTCATTTTATATAAGAAATGATTTTCTTATTGTTAAATCTCTGGATGTCCCTTAAGTCCTGATGCTTTTAGACAACTAGGCTACATTCTTGTCTGAGTCAGAAGCCTTGAGAGTAAGAATCAACTAGTTAAGACTTTGAAGACAGGCTTTTGGAAAGGAAAATTATCTCTCCACACATTCCCTGAGAACTTTGCCTTTTTCTCACTGTGCTCAAATATCTCTGTTCATTATTTTTTACTGTGTCAGATACCTTCAATTGGGTCCCCAAATCCACTGTACATTCCTATGTACTCTGTATTACAGAATCTGAATTCATGGTAAGGACTCAGGAAAAAAATTTCCTTTGGATTTTTTTTCTCTGACTAACTATACAAATTGCTGTCTAATTAGGAGAGAAAAATAACAAATTCCCTACATATGTGTGATAAGATTACATGGTTATAAATTTTAAAATAAATCAACTAATTTTGTATAAAAATGAAAGCATTTTTAAGAAGCCCTATCAAAAATATTTTAGACTGGGATTTCTATGAAAATAATTTTGTCTTATATTTTCATCTTAAAGCTAGACACAGGAGTTTCTAAAGTGGTCAATTTTTTTAGGGACAGATAAATGAGATACTACAAATAAATGTTCAAGACATGTTTGCTGCCAACAGATTACAAACTTGGAAAAAGAGAATTACACCACACTCTTTGGGCCAGTAGGTAAAATTTTGGTATCTAAACTTTGCTCCTGGATTTTGCTATTTTATAATAGTTTTTACATAATAAATGATTAACCCAGTTAAAAAAAAACCAAAATGATTAACTCAGTATTTGACTATGTTTTCTAAAAGCAAAGAATGTGATTTTATTAATCTTCTTAACCACACTAAGATTATCTGTTTATTCTAAAGCTTTATGGAGAGCAAATTCCTTTAGTATATAAGAAGAAAATAATTCATCTGGAATACAAGAGCAGTTAGGGTAAAAAATTGATTGAGAATAATTTGATTTTTTAAAAAAATATATGCCTTGCCATAGGCCGCAAAACCCTGAGGCCCCTCAGTATCTTCTTTTTTAAACATTAAATTACATATTGCCTCAAGTTCTTTGAAATATAACAAATTTGTTATTTTATGAAATATATGCTTTTTTAAATGAATAAAATCATGCAAATCCATCCCCTGTTTTCTCAGTCATTAAAGACCGGGAATGGAAAATCCACTCCATTCATATTGTATGATAAGTGATGTTTCTTCCTGGAGATACTATGGATATATTTCAGCCAATCAGAAGACAAGGAGCTATTGTTGCCCTTAGTGCCTTATATTATAGTTTGACTTTGTAATATTAACTGGTTTGTCCATTTTTATGTACAAGCAAGAATGAATATATTTTGTAGGATGAGTAAATACTTACCCTAGCCTAGAGCTAACCTCTCTTCCATCTTCTTTTCAACTATTAATATAAAAAGAATTGAATCACTTGCTGAACTAAATATATCATAGTTTGAAGTATATTTTAAAATAGCAGGAGTTTAAAATAATTTACTGAAACAACCAGAAGCTAGGACCACCTAACATGTATGAGATTCCTGTACAGAAAAGTATTCTTTTAAGTTGAGAGTAATGTGTAACCCCTCATTTGTCAGAAGCTTGTTATTGTTCGTTGGCTCTTGCAAGCTTAAAAGAACAGAAACTAACCCATATGGTCCTCAGTAGAGTAATTTGTCAAATATTAAGATTTTTATCAAAGCTTTTAGCTGCCTAACTAATATACAAATATAAAAGCCAGATTTTAGATAGTTATTATGCTTGACACCGAAATTGTTCACAGTATTTTCATGTGGTTCATGTAGTTACTTCTTTCCAGACAGCCTCCTTTGATTAAGTTGGTGGCGTCTTGTATTTCTGCTATTACAAAGTCAAATGATTTGATATTGATTTCTCTTTGAACCTGAAGTAATGGCAGGGTGTTTGCAGAGACTGTAATGAATGTAGATCCTAGTGTTGCCCCAGGGTTTTTTCTTAGACTAAGTCTTTTTCCCATGTAGCCAGTGTAGGTTATTTTAAAAAATTAAATAAATTTGAAAGGATTCATGTTATCTTCTTGTTCCCAGTAAGCCCAGAATTTTCAAGTTGCTATCTTAAGATGAGAAGGAAAAAAAACAAAAAACCCTTAGACGTAAGTAATCCTACTGGAAAGATTATATGGGATTTGGTCTAATCCTTATTTTTTTTCTACATTTTTATCTTTGTCTTTCATCAAACAAAATCAATGAATATGACCAGTATTGGGGATCTTCTTATCTTAATGGACTTTTTAAAACATCAGCTAAAGCTTGTTATATTTCTAATTTAGAATTCTAACTCTCCTTAATAAAATGTGTTCTAAATTTCTCATCAGATATTTACCTTGAAAGGATTTCTGCAGCTTCAGAAAATTTTTTAAGCTAGAAATGAGAAATATATTCAAGTCTAATTTCATTGTTTGAAATCCCCTTTGAAATATTGATTTACCTTGTAATTATGTTTTTATAATCCTTTGCTATGATTATCTTTTGACAGTTTGTAAATAAATTCTTTTTGTCTCTCTGGGTTTATAGTGTGAGTAGTTTATAATTTTAGACTAGAAAAGAATTGACAATAGTTAAAGCTAAGTTTCCTCAAATTAGAAGTGAGATTCTTGGGTAAATGATTTCCATACATATGGTATCTAGTTCTTGCAACTCCATCAATAAGTAGATATTTTTAATCTCACTTCAGAAATTGAGTATTTCAAAGTATTTTAAAGTAAGGTTATACTAGTGTTAATTGGAGACAAGGAGATTTGAACCATCTTTATTTACATCTGTGTATCAGCCAAGAAACTTTCCTGGAAAGAATATAAACTTACTCAGTACTTTTGAGGAGAATTTAATAAAGTTGCCTTTCACAAAGAGGAACAGGATATAGGTGGAGAGCATACTCCTGGTAATAGTAAGAATAAGGAGTCTTTTTTATCTGGAGGTTTGAAGTTGGGTAGAAGGAAGTAGTTACTGAAATCTAGGAGAAAATACTGGACTTCCCAACACAAACTACCCTTGGTTTGGTCTAACATAATCTCAAGGGATAGAGTCAGTGATCTACTGAATCTTCTAGTCACATGAACCAAAAAAGGAAGCCTGGATGTAATTGACACAGTCTTTATTCAAAGAACATGAACAGTTGTTCTTTGGTGATGAGGTGGGCATGAAAGGAGAGTAAATGTTTAGATGCTTATTGCATATGTACAACATAGTAATCCTTTCATAGTGGGATCTTAGGGGCACCTGTATCAATTTTATATAATACTGTCTGAAGATGGGGCCAGAGAAGATTCCCATCTTTTTTTTCCCTAGGATTTATTTGGCTATTCATAAAGAAGAGGCAGGTATTATTCCATATTCCACCTATGTCTTAAATATATATCATGAATATTTCTATAGGGGCTTCATTAAATCTGTATAAAGATTTGGGAAAGTTTGTAACTTTGACAACCTTCCAGTCCATGAACATAGTATAAGTTTCCATTTCTTCTTTTATTTATTTTAATTGTTTTATTGTTTCTTAATGTATTTAACCTCTTTTGTTATGCTGATTACCAAGTACTTGATTTTTCTGAGACCAATTTATGAATGGTATTGATTTTTAAAATTTCTCTTTCTTTGCATTGTTAGTATGTAGGAAAATCATGTATTTCTGTGCATTAATTTTGTAACCTTCCATTTTACTGTATAAGTTGATTGTTTCTTTTTTAATTAGTATCTTTATTTAAACATCTTGATTACAAATATGATTGTGATTAGGTTTCAGTCATGTAAAGAACACCCTCCTTCACCAGTGCAACATTCCCACCACCAATGTCCCACACCACCCCCACCTGTACTCTAGACAGGCTTTCCATTTCCCTCATTCAGTCACATGGTTATAGTAGAACTCAGTGTAGTTATTTCTATAACTGCACTCACTACTCTTTGTGGTGAGCTTCTTAAAGTGAGCTGGAAGTTCCAGCCCTTTCATTGTCTCTGAGAATTGTTGCAAAAGGGACTGTTATTTTTCTTAAAACCCATAGATGAGTGAGACTATTCTGCATCCTTCTCTCTCCCTCTGACTTATTTTACTCAGCATGATAGATTCCATATACATCCATGTATAGGAAAAGTTCATAAATTCATCTCTCATGACAGCTGCATAATATTCCACTGTGTATATGTATCACAGTTTCTTTAGCCATTTATTCGTTGAAGGGCATCTTGGTTGTTTCCAGAACCTGGCTATTGTGACTAGTGCTGCAATAAATATAGGTGTGAGGAAGTGATTTTTGTATTGTATTCCTGTGTTCTGAGGGTATATCCCTAGCAGTGGAACAGCTGGGTCTAATGGAAGCTCAATGTCTAATTTTTGGAGGAATCTCCATATCGCTTTCCACAGAGGTTGGACTAGACGGCATTCCCACCAGCAGTGGATAAGAGTTCCTTTCTCTCTACATCCCCGCCAGCAATGATTGTTCTTATTCTTTGTGATGTGTGCCAATCTCTGTGGTGTGAGATGATATCTCATTGTTGTTTTGATTTGCGTCTCCCGGTTGATCAGTGATGAGAAGAATTTTTTTCATGTGCCTTTTGGCCATTTGTATTTCTTTTTTATTAAAGTCTCTGTTCAATTCTACTCCCCATTTTTTGATGGAGTTAGGTTTTTTTTTTCTTGTAAAGTTCTGTCAGTATCCGTATATTTTGGATATTAGCCCCTTATCTGATGGGTATTGGGTGAACAGTTTCTCTTGTAATTTGGGCATTATTTCTTTTGAGGTGCAGAAGCTTCTCAGCTTAATGTATTTCCATCTGTTTATCTCTGCTTCCACTTGTTTGGAAAGTGCAGTTTCCTCCCTGAAGATGCCTTTAGTCTCAATGTCATGGACTGTTTTACCTACGTGTTGTTTTATATACCTTATGGTATCAGGTCTGATATCAAGGTCTTTAATCCAATTGGATTTTACCTTCGTACATGATGTTAACTGGGGGGTCTATGTTTGCTTTTTTGCAAGTGGCTAACCAGTTCTGCCAGAATCATTTGCTGAAGAGATTTTACCTGCTCCACTTAAGATTTTTGCTCCTTGTCAAAAATTAGGTGTTTTTATGTCTGGAGAACATATTTTGAAACTCAATCCTATTCCACTGATCTGAGGGTCTGTCTTTATTCCAATACCATGCTGTTTTAATAACTATTGCTTTGTAGTACAGTTTAAAGTTGGGGAAAGTAATGCCTCCCATTTTCCTTTTCACTAGGAGTGCTTTAGTTATTTGAGGGGTTTATTGTTCCAGATGAACTTCATAAGTGTTTGATCCTCTTCTTTGAAGAATGTCATGGGTATCTTTACAGGGAATGCATTAAGTCTGTATAATGCTTTGGGGAGTATTGCCATTTTAATGATGTTAATCCTGCCAATCATGAGCAAGGTATGTGTTTCCATTTCCATGTGTCCTCTCTTATTTCTTGGAGCAGGGCTTTAGAGTTTTCTTTGTATAGGTCCTTCACGTCTTTGGTCAAGTTGACTCCAAGATATTTGAGTTTGTGTGGCTCTAATGTGAATGGGATTGCCATCTTGATGTCCATCTCTTCCCTATCATTATTGGTGTATAAAAAGGCCATTGATTTCTGTGTGTTAATTTTGTAGCCTGCCACCTTGCTATATGAATCTATTGTTTTTAGAAGCTTTTTGGTAGAGTCTTTAGGGTTTTCTAAGTAGAGTATCATGTCATCTGCAAACAGTGAGAGCTTGACTTCTTCCTTTCCTATTTGGATGCCCTTGATATCTTTTTCTTGCCTGATCACTATAGCAAGTACTTCCAGTACTATGTTGAAGAGGAATGGTGAGAGAGGACAGCCTTGTCTTGTACCAGAATTTAGAGGAAAGGCTTTTAATTTTTCTTCATTGAGGATAATATTTGCCATTGGCTTATGGTAGATGGCTTCAACTAGATTAAGAAAGGTTCCTTCCATTCCCATCTTGCTGAGAGTTTTGATCAAGCATGGGTGTTGGACCTTATCAAATGCTTTCTCTGCATCTATTGATATGATCATGTGATTATTATTTTTCTTGTTGTTGATGTTTTGTATTATGCTGATAGATTAACAGATGTTAGACCAGCCTTGCATTCCTGGGATGAAACCTACTTGGTCGTAGTGTATGATCTTCTTGATGATGCATTGGATCCTATTTGCTAGGATTTTGTTGAAGATCTTTGTATCTGCATTCATCAGGGATATTAGTTTGTAATTTTATTTTTGGCAGCATCACTGTCTGGTTTTGGTATCAAGGTGATGTTGGCTTCTAAAAAAGCTGTTTGGGAGTGCTCCCGTTTTTTCAATTTCGTGGAAGAGCCTGGCTAGGACTGGTAGTAGCTCCTCTTGAAAGGTTTGAAAGAATTCATTAGTAAATCCATCTGGGCCTGGATTTTTCTTCTTAGACAGACATTTGATTACAGTTTCAATTTTCTCCATAGTTATGGGGGTGTTTAGATATGCTACATCCTCCTTACTTAACCGTGGAAGGTTATAACTGTCTAAGAATTTATTCATTTCTTCTAGGTTCTCATGGTTAGTAGCATAAATTTTCTCAAAGTAGTCTCTGATTACCCTTTGGATCTCTGCAATATCTGTCATGATCTCCCCCTTTTCATTTCTAGTATGGGTTATCAGGTTTCTCTCTCTCTTTCTTTGTGAATTTTGCCAATAGTCTTTGTGAATTTTGCCAATAGTCTATCAATCTTGTTTATTTTTTCAAAGAACCAACTTCTGCTTTCATTGATCTTTCAGATTGTTTTTTGGGTTTCCACTTCATTGATTTCTGCTTTCAGCTTTGTTATTTCCTTCTGTCTCCCTATTTTTGGTTCCTTTTGTTGGTCATTTTCTAATTTTGTGAGCTGCTTCATTAAGTTATTCAGGTATGCCCCTTCTTCTTTCCTGATATGTGTTTGCAAAGCTATAAATTTTCCTCTCAGGAATGCTTTTGCAGTGTCCCATAGATTCTGGCAGTTTGTGTCTTCATTATCATTTGTTTTCAGGAAAGTTTTGATTTCCTTTTTGATTTCATCTCGGACCCACTGGTTGTTCAGTAGCAACCTGTTTAATTTCCAATTCTTAAAGTTTTTCTTCTATGTCCCTTTGTAGTTCACATCTAATTTTAGAGCCTTGTGGTCAGCAAAAGTAGCCTGCAAGATTTCTATCCACTTGATTTTATGAAGGTATATTTTATGTGTCAGCATGTGATCTATCCTGGAGAATGACCCATGTACATTGGAGAAGAATGTGTTTTTTTGGGTTTAGTGTTTTTGGGGTGGAGTGTCCTATATATATATATATCTACTAGTCCTCTTTCTTCCATTTCTCTTTTCAGGGCTAGTATGTTTTTGTTGGGTTTTAGTCTGGTTGATCTATCTTGTTGAAGTCTCCCACAATTATTGTGTTATTATTGATGTCTTCTTTCCGATTTGTCAATAATTGTATTAGTTTGTTGGTCTCTCATTGGGTGCATATATGTTTAATAGTCTGATTTCTTCTTGTTGTACATATCCCTTGATTAGTACAAAGTGTCCATCTTTGTCCCTTACCACTTTTATGAGTATAAAGTTGGTGTCATCAGATATTAATATGGCCACCCCAGCTCTTTTAAGGGTGGTGTTTGATTGGATGATTTTCCTCCAGCCTTTGATTTTGAGTCTATATTTGTTCTGATTATTCAGGTTTGTTTCTTGTAGGCAGCAGAAGGTTGGATTCATCTTTTTGACCCATTTTGCCACTTTGTGTCTTTTGATTGGTGAATTTAGTTCATTGACATTGAGGGAGATGATTGTCATAGGATTTAATGTCATCATTGTAGATAAGTTTGCTGTGTTTGTCGGTCTCTCCTGTCTTTTTTTTTTTTTTGTGGTTTTTGGGTCACACTCGGAGTGCTCAGGGGTTATTCCTGGCTCCAGGCTCATAAATTGCTCCTGGCAGGCACGGGGGACCATATGGGACGCTGGGATTCGAACCGATGACCTCCTGCATGAAAGGCAAACGCCTTACCTCCATGCTATCTCTCCAACCCCAGGTCTCTCCTGTCTTAAAGTAGACCTTTCAGTTTTTTCTTTAAGGATGGTTTTTCATTTGTGAAGTTTCTGAGCTGTTGTTTATCCATGAAGCTATGTGTCCTTCCTTCAAACCTGAATGTGAGTTGGGCTAGGTCCAGTATTCTCGGTGAAGCATCCATTTCATTCAGTCTTGTCACAATATCCCACCTTGAGAGTTTCTTATGACATGTCTGCTGTGAGTCTTAAGGATGCTCCTTTGAAATGTAATTTCCCCTTTTAATCTTGCTGCTTTCAGCATTCTATCTCTATCTGTGGGATTTGTCATTATAACAAGGATGTGTCTTGGGGCATTTTTCTTCTGGTCTCTTTTAGTCCATACTCTTCGGGTATGCAGGATTTGATTGCATGTAGTCTTTAACTCTGGGAGTATCTTTTTGATGATCTTTGACAACTGATTCTTTCTGGGGATCTCCTATCTGGGCCTCTGAGACTCCAATGATTTTATGTTGTTTCTGTTGGGTTTATCAAGGATTTCTATTTTCATCTGTTCACATTCCTTGAGTACTTTTTCCATTACCTGATTTGTTGTCTTAAGGTTCTTTTCCAATTTCTTCTGCTGTGTTGAGTTTTTCTGCATCTCATCTTCCAGCACGTTGATTCTGTCCTCAGCTGCTGTTATTCTGCTGAAGAGGCTATCCACTGAGTTTTTCATTTGAGCTACCGTGTTTTTCAGATCTGTTATTTCAGTTTGGAATTTTCTGATTTCTGTCTTTGTGTTCTGTTCAGATCAATTTATGCTTTCTTTGAGTTCTACAAACATCTTCCATATTTCTATTCTAAGCTTTTTATCCGAGAGGTTAATCAGATGGTTGGAATTTTTTGGGTCATCTGAGCTATCATCTCCATTCTCTGTGTATGGTGTTTGCCTGTGAGGTTTCCCCATTGTCAAGCTTGTAGTGTGATTTTTTCTGTGTGTTGTGGTGGTGGTCATTGGTTAGAAAGACTGTGCAGCCGCGAAGTGAAGCGGAGTGGCTGCGACCTCTGGGTCCTCTAGGTGACAGGTTTTTTTTGGTTCATTTCCCAGGCCTTTGAGGAGTACTTCAACAATTCAGGAAAGATAGAGAAACACAGGAAAGAGTTCCCTCAGGTCTTCAGGTTCCTCAGAAGAAGCACAGCAGGGCAGAGTCTCCACAGGTAGAGCAATCAGCACTCTGCTTGGCAACCCCCACAGCCAGCCAGTTTTTACTCACTCACTTGCTCACTGGGCAGCTTCAGAATCAGTTGATTGTTTCTAAGAACTTTTTAGTGAAGTCTTTAGATTTTATGAATATAGTATTATGTAATCTGCATATAGTGAGAATTTAATTTCCTTTTTTTATCAAGTCTTCATTCCCTTAGTAGTTCTTAGGAAAACAATATGAACTCTTCTCCAAAAAAATATAAATTAAGTGTTTTTAGAACCCAGCAAATCTACTTATTCCAATGATTCAAAAACTAGATTCAGAAAAGGTTTTTGCACTTCCTTGTTCTTTGCATCACTATTCTCAATAGCCAAAATATAAACACAACCCAACTTTTCAAGAACAGATGACTTGATAAAAAAACTCTGGTACATATATAGAATGAAATACTACTTGTCTTTAAGAAAAAATGCGATTGTATAATTTTTTGCTATGTAGATGAATCTGAAGACTATTATGCTGAATCAGAAGAGGGCCGGGCATAGAATGATCTCTTTCACATGCAGGATGTAAGAAATCATAATAGGAGAATAAAAATGTCCAGTGGTATTTGAAATTGACAACTGGTTTTCAGTTAGAAGTTAACCATAGGGAAGGAGCGGTGAAAGGGACACTGGGACTGTGTTGGAGGCAAGTGAACACTTTGTTCAGTTCTTGGAATGTACTACTACTAGTACAGGAAACTACTTCTACTAGTTTTGTAATGCACGGTGTCTACAATAAAATTTATAAAGCAAAATAAAAAATAAAAGAGCGAATACTTTGTCATTTTTCATTCAGAGACCAAGGACTAATGAATGTAACTTACAGGATGTTAGCTCAACACAAGGAAACATCTAGTAACCTGAGCTAAGACAGTCTCTGTCTTAGTTATTTATGTTACTGGAGGTGTTCAAGCAGTAAATGTTTGATGAGATATGAATGCATAATGAATGGAACATGTTTTTAAGAATGTAAATTTAAGAGATAACAACAATGATGAGTAGGAGAATCACAATCACTTATTTGTACTGAAAAAAATGACCATAAATATGTAAAGATGTTAATAAGGTAGAAAGGAAATAATTATAATTACATTGTTTGGCATCTATAATAGATCAAGGTGCCATGTTAAGTGTTTCATTTTATCTCATCTAATGTACTTTGCAAAAAACCCTTGGTGTGTAGCATAGTATGTGTATGTAGTATATATAGAATATATATTCTGAAATAATACTTTTATTTGGGGTAGATTAAATAAATCGCTCATAGAAGATAGCTAGACTATTATGACCATTCTTATTCCATTTTCAATTCACTCATATCTTATTAAGTGTGGGACTGGTGCCTTTAAACAGCATTGACACTATTTTATACCAGAAACATAACCCAACAATTACCAAAATCAATACATAAGTACACACCATAAACTTAATAATGAGCTAAACAATTCATTTCCATGGTAATCATACAAAGATGCCTTAAGTAATGCTAGAGATCATGATCTTTGGTAATGTACAATTTAAAAGTATTGAGTGAAGTATTTAAAAATCTCTCCCGAGAATAGATTGGACCTGTTGAGGGCTATCTCTATTCTTAAATCTTTTTGCCAAACAGTTCTCTTGGCACTGATTTTGGGTTTATTTTTCTGTAAAGGGTCAAGCCAGTATTCCCTAGATGAGCTCAGATCTCTGTAGAAAAAATGAACAAATTTTTTTGCTTTGCTCTTTTCAGCACAATCACTGGAGAGTTATTCATTTATATAATAAAAGAGCAACTTGAGAGGAAAATAGTTACAGTGTTTAAAGGGCAAGCTCATTTTGCCTTCTTCTAGACTATATCAGGAATGAAGGGCTTTTTAATTGTGACAACTGTCTGCCTTCAGCAGTAGCAGTCCTCGCCATTATCACCTTCAGACAAGACTTGGAGGACAAATTTGAAGGCAATTGTAAGATATTTCACAAATTTACTTCAAATTAAAGATTCAATTAGACACATTGCTTTGACTTTGTTTGCATAGCTGTTGAAATGTGTGCTCTGTGCAGGAATTTCAGCTATTAATGTAAGAATGAAAAGTAAAAAAAGAAATCCAATAGATGCTTTATGAATCTTCACACTTATATCACACACTCATAATCATTCAGTTAGTTGCATTTATGAGATGAATCATTTTACATATAAATAATTGTGATGGGGGACTTCTGTTAACCAATTTGTCACCTGTACTTTAAGTTCAATTATTCCTATAAAACTCATTTTCTAGAAATTTGAAACATCTATTTGCTTATATTCCTTTGACATGTGATTTATTTTTTACTTTTTTTTTTAAAGAATACTTATCTCCTTTATGTAGAAGTAAAATCTAGAAGGGTAGGACTGTCATCTATATACTTAAATATTTTCTAGCGTAATTCTAAGCACCGAGGAAGATTTCAAAACATGTACTGGAAATATTGGTATCAGCTAAGGAAGAAAGAAAGTTGCAGAGACTCAGAATACAGGCACAGAGCTATGGTTGAAAAAGCAGATCCTGGAATGTATTTTAGTCTTCCAATGTACTTTATTTCATAAATGTCATAACTACAGAATACCTACATGATGGAACTATTGACAAGTAGAATAGGATAAATCTTAATTCCCCCCCCCCACTAATAGTACGAAAAATAAATTTGTTCATTAGATGAAATTAGCTTTCCTGGAAATCAACTGAAACCTGAAAAACCTGAAAACCAAAATCCAGGCTGGAGCGATGGCACAAACAGTAAAGCGTCTGCCTTGCCTGTTTTAGCCTAGGATGGACCATGGTTTGATCCCCCAGTGTCCCAGGTGATCCCTCAAGCTAGGAGCAATTTCTGAGTGCATAGCCAGGAGTAAACCCCTGAGCATCACCGGGTGTGGCTCAGATTAAAAAGTAAATAAATATTAACATATCATGCCTTAAATATATTAAATATAGCCTAATTTCAGTAACTTTAAAGAAAATAAATCTAAAGTCAGCTAAATTCTTTGCATTCTCATCAGCACTTCTCTGACTTGTTCTTATTTACTTGTTTGAGAGACAAATATTTTTTTTGCTTTTTTTGTTTTCTTTTTCTTTTTTTATTTAAATGACAGACATTTATTAGAATATATAACAGCAAATCTTACACAGTGATATTTAAGGTACACAGTGACAATAAATGAGGGCCTTTCCACTAGCAGAGTTGTTCTCCCTTCATCCCTGTTCCCAAGCATATATCCCTTATCTCCCTCCTTTATCCCCCAGAATGCTAGTATAAATAAAAGCATAGATGTTAACACTAATGTAAACCTTGTTTTTCTTTTTTTTTTTTTTTTTTTGCTGTTCCAGATATTTTTACTAGTGGTTTCTTAAAGATTTGGAGTGAAAGGAGCACTGTAAAAACAATGTTAGTGTGCCAATTATCGTTTGCATGGGCCCACCAAAGTATGGAGGTCATGGAAAGGAAAAACTTTGGCCTTAGTACAAGGAGACCCTACACCTGAAGTTTCCTGACATAAGGTCATTTCTAGGCTCCAGGCAAACTAGTTTGTCCAATTCCGGTCATTGTCTGTAGTGCCCATACAGTAATATTTTTCACAGTCTCTGTTGTTGATCTCACATTTCTGTATTGAAGGTCCTGGAATCTGTATGTTCTACATTGAAGTCAGGATGGTGTGGAGTGGCATCTAATTTCAACTCGCAATTAATGGGCAATGCAGAAAGCCCTGTCCAGTACGTAGGTCGTTGTTGTTTAAGTCTTCTCAGTGTGAAGGGAAGACTATTTTGAGTAAATAGATGTCAGAGCAGCAGTAGGGTCTTCTCTGGTAGAGGATTACTTCCAGGTGTTGTCATAAACAACAGAGAGACAGATATTTTTTATTAAATATATATTTTTTATTTAAGTAACATGATCATATTTGGATTACAGTCATAACCAGAACACCCCCCTTTACCAGTGCAACATTACCCCTCCCCTCTTCCCATCCCCTACCTGCATTCGAGACAGGCACTCTACTACAGTAATTTGTTTTTAAGTTCAGTAAGTTGTATTTTTTTTACTTAAAGGATAAGAGTAATATATATATATATATATATATATATATATATATATATATATATATGGTAAAGGTGTGATAGTGGCAATCGCCAATGTTTGCATAGGTCCAGAAAAATGGAGAAAATGGAAAAAAAAGTCCTTGACCTGATTACAAAAAGGCCTCACCCGAGAAGTTTATTGGCATAAGACAGACTCTGGGTTCCAGGCATACCAGTCTATCCAACTCCAGTCATTCTCAAGGTCCCGGTGAAACTTTTGCACAATTTAGCTATAGTTGGTATCCGACTTTTATATTTAAAGACTCTGGATTCTGTGCATTTCTTTCGTCGATGTCAAGCTAATGTGGAGCATCCTCTAGTTCCAGCATATCATTAAATGCAGAGCGATCTGCCCTACATGCAGACTGTTTCTGAGTCACCTGGGTGTTGGGAGTACTCTTTGGAGTAAGTCAATGCCAAAGCAGTGGTAGGACTTCTCTGGTAGAGGCTTGGATCCTGGGAATGTTAAAGACAATTGTGGTTGTTTCCATAGATCAGGTGTGTGTGGGCGATGACCATTCTTCTGAGACCTGAGCCAAATCATTATGCCAATGTTCAGGGTAAAAGGCCTAATTACATTACCAAATTTGTGTTCCCATCTCTATTAGATAAGAACTTGTCTGCATATGTATTATTTTCCCATTTTAATGTGCCTATGCAAAAGAGAAGCAATGACACAAGATATTGTTGGTGCATCTGGGGGCCAATGAATAAAGTCCAACATTTCCCGTAACTTGGTATAAACGTGAAATCTATACAGAGTTACTCTTCTACCAGTATTGCTTATAAAACAAATCTCATAGGGAGAAAATCAAACAATCAAATAACTAATCTAGTGGGCGAAATTGTCACTATATGAGGATATTTGAAAAGAGTTATAGATGTAAGGGAATACATCTGAGATATACAAAAGAGATGCATGTGACCCTTTTATGTTTTAAAAAGAAAAAAAAAAGAAAGAAAACAAGGGTATTTGAAGACAACAGGTGATAGTTGAGTTTGAGACATGTTTTGCGGCATTACAGAACCCTATATTGTCCTTGAACTAGGGGTTATGCTGAAGCTGATTCCGGTATTATGCAACAGTCCATAGTTTGATGGGGGCATGAGGGGCCACCAAGCATGGGTCAACAGGCATGTTGGTTGTAGTTGTTTTTATAGACATGAGCTGAGGACCGAGAGGGTGTCATTCAATGAGGAGCTGGATGGTGGTGTTGGAGCAGAAGGTCAGTCTTGATGTCTACTCAATCGGGAACTGAGGATAAGGAGGGTTGAATAAGGGGAAGATAATGGTTCAGGGTTTGGGTATGAGGAGGTAGGAGAGACAAAGGGGTGAGAGGAGAGGTAATACATAAAAGACTATACAATACAGGTCAATTTGAGTGTTTTATCAGAATCTTGGGCATCCTGATTCTATTCCTAGGAACAGTCTAGTATCAGGAATGTTTTTGGATAATGCATAAAAAGTTCATTTGTTGCGCAGGAGCATTTGTGCCCACACGGGTTTGAAAAATAGTATTATTAGCAAACAAAACAGGGGGTCAAATATACATAAGGGAGGAGTTTCCCTCCTCCGCCTGCCCCCCAGGGCCTGAGTTGCCAGGGTCGGCCATGAAGACCCGAGACAGATATTTTTTAATTAATGTTCTTCCCTTAGATTTTTTATCAAGTTCAGAGAATATATTTTGCAAAAAACATGCATTTCCATTAATATTTTTATTTTTTTTAAATAATATTTTATTTGAACACCTTGAGTACAAACATGATTGTGGTTTGGTTTCTGTCACGTAAAGAACATTCCCATTACCAGTGCAACATTCCCATCATCAATGTCCCAAATCTTCCCTTCTCCCCACCCCATCTCTGCCTGTACTCTAGACAGGCTTTCTATTTCCCTCATATATTTTCATTGTTAGGATAGTTCTCAATGTAGTTATTTCTCTAACTAAACTCATCATTCTTTGTGGTGAGCTTCATGAGGTGAGCTGAAACTTCCAGCCCTCCTCTCTTTTGTTTCTGAAAAGTATTTCAAGAATGTCTTTCATTTTTATTAAAACCCATAGATGAGTGAGACCATTCTGCGTCTTTCTCTCTCTCTCTGACTTATTTCACTCACCATTATAGATTCTATGTACATCCATGTAAAGAAAGATTTCATGACTTCATCTCTCCTGATGGCTGCATAATATTCTATTGTGTATATGTACCATAGTTTCTTTAGCCATTTATCTGTTGAAGGGCATCTGGGTTGTTTCCAGAGTCTGGCTATAGTAAATAGTGCTGCAATAAATATAGGTGTAAGGAAGGGATTTTTGTATTGTATTTTTGTGTTCCTAAAGTATATTCCTAGGAGTGGTATAGCTGGATCATATGGGAGCTCAATTTCCAGTTTTTGGAGGAATCTCCATATCGCTTTTCATAAAGGTTGGACTAGATGGCATTCCCACCAGCAGTGGATAAAGAGTTCCTTTCTCTCCACATCCCCGCCAGCACTGCTTGTTCTTATTCTTTGTGATGTGTGCCAATCTTGGTAGTGTGAGGGGGTACCTGAGAAGCTTCTGCACCTCAAAGGAAATAGTGCCCAGGATACAAGAGCCACCCACTGAGTGGGAGAAACTATTCACCCAATACCCATTAAATAAGGGGCTTCCATTAGATTCTTAAGATCTACTATGGTGGTAGACATATAGCCTCCAGAATTCTCTTACTTTATCTAATTGATTCACCAACAAAGACTATATAGTAATATTTTTCAGTAGAGAATAAAAGGTCTTTCTCTTCTTTCTTGATCTCATACTTTGATTTCCCACTAGGTCAAAGTTACCTTTCTTGAGGGTCGTTATTCATGTAATTGGGTAATGATTAAGAGCTGGGACAGAATAACTGGAAGAATGATGAGATATATATAAATAGAAAAGTAGGGGGTTATTGTATCAAAATGACAAAGTTTGAATGACACAATCACAGATCATTTTCTAAATTAAGGCTTTAGAAATGAGCAATTTGACCTCTGTCATTTCTAGGTCCTGTAGCTACTCAGAAAATATTTGTCAGGGCTGGAGCAGTAGTATGAGTGGTAGGGCATTTGCCTTGCAAGTGGCTGACCCAGGACGAACCATGGTTCGATCCCCCTGCATCCCATATGGTTCCCCCAAGCCAGGTCCGATTTCTGAGCACATAGCCAGGAGTAACCCCTGAGCATCACTGGGTGTGGCCCCAAAACAAAAACAAAATATTTGTCAATTAATGATTAGATGAATATACTAGGTATAATCATAGAAAATATACCTCATGAAGAATCCAATGGTCCATTTGGTGAGAAGGTACAATACTTAGAAAGGTTAATATAATTATTGCTTTTAAGTTACTTAGAATCTGATTGCCTTTTTGACCTTATATTATGTGTAAACTATGTTTCATATGACAGAATTTCTGGGCCCTCAGTTCTTTCAACCTCTTTTATGCAATCTCTCCATATTTCTGGAAGTGACCACTTGTCAATTTTTGCCTGGTTATAAATTATATATACAAAGCACTAGAGTCTAGCCAAATTATTACCTCATTCTAAAGTGTTCCATAATGACCTGGAATATAGACAAAATGATTTATACAATTGAATCTCTAGGGAAGCATATCACATCTCCTAAGATTTTTTTTTTTAATTTTAAGGAAGAGGGTATATGTTGTGAATCCCAAAGCAGCAACATAAAGTAATTGAAATGCAATGGCAAGGGTTTGCAGCAACTGTAAATTGTGTTTAAAGGATCCCAGAGGAACAAGTGAAAAATGAAAAAGAAAAGTTAATGTTAAAAATAAGTGGAAAATAAAACTAAAAGGCAGGTGTGATGTGCCCACTTTCAGGTCTGGCACATTTAAAATGGAAGTATTTATGGTAGGTATATAATAGAATAAAAATATCTTGTCAAATGCCAGCTATAAATTCACAATTAAATTAATTCAGAATAGACTTTCAAAATAGGACTGTGAAAGGAATTTTAATTACTTCTGATCAAAATTTAGATGGGCTTCCTCTAGGGGAAAGGGGAAAAACTGTTCTTTTTAGGGGTTGAAAGTAGTACCAAATATATAATTATTTCACTAAGATAAAATTCTTTTAAACTTACACTCTGAGGTAAGGAAAACTCATGCTAATGTAATAAAATTTAGACTATCAATTACATATACTCTCAATACCCATTGATTGTATTAGTGAGGTGCTTGATTGATGAGGCAAGATGCAAATTTGTGTAAATATGTGTAAATGTTATTACTTGATCTTCATTATTCAAGGTTTTATTTTTTTACATTATATTAACCTCCTGGCTGTGTCCCTTTGAAGAATAAAATATGAGCAAGAAAAGCCAGCATGCTCAAATACTTAGATACTAGAACTCTTGATTATTAAGTTTCATAATAGTGTCTTCATTTTATCACTGGCTCATGAAGAATCCAATGTCCCATTTGGTGAGCTTAATTGTCCCCTCTGGTGTTTTACTATATGCTATGCTAAATATTAGGCCATGATGTTATATCATTGAGTGGAATTGCCAGGCCATAAAAAAGATACTGTAAGCATTTCAGAATTGTAATTTCCCCAAAGAAAAGAACTTCAGTAGCAAACGCATCTAAGTGAAGATATTTGGTATGAGGCTAGGGGCAAAAACAGAAGCATGAGGGGTGAGTGAAAGGAATAAAAAAAAACATAGAAGTATGACTTCAAGATTCTTAAGTTTTTCAGCATGATTTATGCATCATCAATTTGCCTAAGTATACCATTCTTTCACAGGCAGTTTTCCTGATTATGGAAAGTTTATTTGGAAAGGGTATTTTAAAATATTAATTTTATTCCTAGCTTTGTAATGCTAGTTTAGGATAAGTAATTTAAAAATGAAAGGCTATATAATTACTGCATCAGTAGCCAAATCTGCAATTGATTTCACAATCAGACATGTAATGAAATAAATAATTAAGGAATAAGGGTATTCTTGAATCAGATACTTAGCCAATATTAGAAAATGAAACCAGGCTAGAGACATGGGAAAGCAAGTAGGCCAATTGCCTCATATGCAGCTGACCTGGGTTCAATACCTAGTACTCCGTATACTACTCCTAGTACTCCCTGAATCTCACCAGGATTGATTCCTGAGCACCACCAGAGGAGGCCCAAAATTAAAAAAAAAATGTTGACTAAATGTTTTTATTTTTTTATTGAATTGTCATTGTCTCAAGATATTATGCTTCTAAATCGTATATATGTATATATGCTATATTATATATTTATATTTTTATAATATATATTTATAATATATATTATATATTTTCCAGGAGTGATTCCTGAACACAGAGCCAAAAATAAGTCCTGAGCACCACCAAATGAGGCCCAAAAATGAATATTAAGAAGCTGAGTAATTCCATTTTTTCAGTTATTTTTATTAAATAACTATTGCATTATATCATGTTTTACATGTAAATCATTATAAATCAATATGTATGTATGCTACATTAATTTTTCACCTAAATACAATTTTATCCTTCACTAATAGATGACCTTCTTTATCTGATTGGCCTCTTTTCTTTCAGATAATTATTAATTAGCCTTAGAGATTTACATTTATTTTTCTTGTTTGGTTCAATTATTTGGTTATTCCTTATACCAAATATGAATGAAATTATAAAGCATTTTTTTCTGTAGGGCTTATTTAACTTAGTATAGCACTCTATATGTTTTTATATGTTGCAAGTGCAGGATTTCTTTTTTTATAGCTTAATTGTATTCTATGGTGAATGTACCTTCTTTTAATTGTCTATTGATGTTCATTTAGTTTGCTTTCAATTCTTGGTTCTTATAATAATGTTGCAGTGAACCCAATGTTCAGATATCTCTTCTAGTTTATGTTTTTATATTGTTCAAGGACATTTTCTCAATATAGTCAAGACTATCTACCACAAGCCAATGGCAAATATTATTCTAATGGAGATAATCTAAAAGCTTTTCCTCTAAAATCTGGCACAAGACAAGTCTATCCTCTCTCACCACTTCTATTCAACATAGTACTGGAAGTTTTTTCTATAGTGATTAGGCAAGTAAGATATATCAAGGACATCCAGATAGGAAAGGAAGAAATCAAGCTCTCACTGATTTCAGATGACATGATACTATATTTAGAAAACCAAAAGACTCTACCAAAAAGCTTCTAGAAACAATAGATTCATATAGCAAAGTGGCAGGCTACAAAATTAACATGCAAAAATCAATGGCCTTCTTGTACACCAATAATAATAAGGAAATGGACATTAAAAAACAAACAATCCTATTCACATTTAGTATCACACAAACTCAAATATCATGGAGTCAACTTGACTAAAGAGGTAAAGGACGTATACAAAGAAAACTACAAAACCCTGCTTCAAGAAATAAAAGAGGACCCAAGGAAATGGAGACATATATCCTGATCATGGATTGGTGGGATTAACATTATTAAAATGGCAATAATCCCCAAAGCATTGTACAGATTTAATGCAATCCCTCTAAAGATATCCATGACATTCTTCAAAGAAGTGGATCAAACATTCCTGAAATTCATTTGGAACAATAAACACCCATGAATAGCTAAAGCAATCCTTGGGAAAAG
The DNA here is from genome assembly GCF_024139225.1 of Suncus etruscus. Lineage (NCBI taxonomy): Eukaryota > Metazoa > Chordata > Mammalia > Eulipotyphla > Soricidae > Suncus > Suncus etruscus. The sequence goes on from NC_064861.1 coordinate 53,759,328, forward strand.
TAATATGGGAGGCATCACTTTCCCCAATTTTAAATTGTATTACAAAGCTATAGCCATTAAAACAGCATGGAATAAAGACAGAACCTCATATCAGTAGAATAGACTTGATTATTCAGAGAATGTGCTTCAAATATACAAATCAAGTAAATTTTGATAAAGGGGCAAGAAATACAAAATGGACCAAGGAAGGCCTCTTAAACAAGTGGTGTTGGCACAACTAGTCAGCCACTTGCAAAAAAATGTACTCAGACCTCTATCTAACACAATGCACAAACCCGAAACCATAGGTACATAAAAGAACACGTAGGTAAAAAAAACCTCCATGATATTGAGACTAAAGGCGTCTTCAAGGAGAAAACAGCACTCTTCAAACAAGTGGAAGCAGAGATAAACCAATGGACATATTAAGCTGAGAAGCTTCTAATGTCTAATATACAAAAGCCACTCACAGAATGGGAGAAACTATTCACTCATTAGATAAGGAGCTAATATTGAAAATATGCAAGGTACTGACAGAACTTAACAAGAAAAAATCTAACCCCATCAAAAAATTGGGAGAAGAAATGATCAGACAAATTCTCAAAGAAGAAATACAAATGGCCAAAAGGCACATGAAAAAAATGCTCCACATCACTAATCATCTGGGAGATGCAAATCAAAGCAACTATGAGGCATAATCTCATGCCACAGAGACTGGCACACATCACAAAGATCAAGAACAATCAGTGCTGACGTTGATGTGGAGTGAAAGGAACTCTCATTTACTGATGGTGGGAATGCCGTCTGGTCAGCCTGAATGGAAAACACTATGGAGATTCCTCAAAAAAAAAAACTGAGCTCCCATATGATCCAGCTATACCACTCCTAGTAATATACCCTAGGAAAACAAAAACAAAATAGAAAAATGCCTTCCTCACACCTATATTCATTTCAGCGCTATTTACAATAGCCAGACTCTGGAAACAACCCAGATGCCCTTCAACAGATGAATGGCTAAAGAAACTGTGGTACATATACACAATAAAATATTATGCAGCCGTCAGGAGAGATGAAGTCATGAAATTTTCCTATACATGGATATACATGGAATCGATTATGGGAGTGAAATAAGTCAGAGGGAGAGAGATAGACACAGAATAGTTTCACTCATCTCTGGGTCTTGAGAAAAACAAAATACGTTATTATAATAATGCCCAGAGACTACAGAGATGAGGGTCAGAAGGACTGGCTCTCAATGTGAAGCTCACCACATTAAGTGGTGAATTTAGTTAGAGAGATGACTACACTAATTATCATGACAATGTTAATGAATGAGAGAAGTAGAATGCCTGTCTTGAATACTGGCAGGGGGTAGCAAAGGAGGGATATGGGGGTATTGGTGGTGGGAATGTTGCACTATATTTCTCAAAATAAAAAACTAACTAAATAAAATTGTAAAATGTTAAAAAAACAAACAAATAAATGATGGAGGTAGCAATAGCTGAATCATATAAAATGACTATATTTAATCATTTGAGCAATTCATTATTGTTTTCCATATAGCCAGACCAATTTACATTTTCATCAATAATGCATAAGGCATTACTTCTTTCCACATCTTCTCTAATACTTGTTTCTTTTTTGGGGGGGGGATAATAACAATTTCACAGGTATAATGAATTGTTATTGCTGTCTTGAAATGTATTTACCTATAATAAAATTTTTTGAACTTATTTTCTTGTGTCCACTAGTTATCTATATGCCTTGTTGTTGAGAAGGGTACAGAAAGAAGGGAACTTCGTAGACTTGTATTTAGGAATAATAATTGGCTTAGTAACTTGAAAACAGTATGGAGATTACTAAATAGGTGTTGTAGAATTACCTGTTTAGATCCTCTACCTTTTTTTTTATTAATTTGGTAGGCTTTTAATATTGAATTTTTAAACTTATGAGATTTATGTTTTGATTTTAGTCCCTTGTCAGAAACACACATGCATATGTTGTAGTCCATTTAATATGGTTTTAAATTTTTATGATGCAAGTTTTTGTTGCCACACAGAAGATTCTAAGTTTGATGTCATGTCATTTGTTTGCTTTTACTTTTGTTTCTCTTGTTACTAGAGTCAAGTTTCAAAATAAAACCCTAAGGCCAATGTCTAGAAATATATCACCTATGTTTTTGATGTTGGTTAATAAAAAAAAATGAAAAGAAATATAACCCCAAAAGTACATTGCTGCGGATATAAACCCCTGATATTTAATAATAAGAAATAAGGGATACCTTCATTTTGATTGATTTAAATTTAGATAGATTAAGAATTGGTATGAATTGATCACTGTCACCATTATCAAAATGAAAAACTGGGCAGAGAAAAGAGGTGGAATCATTTGAAAAAGCTGCAATGTCACAGGATGACTTGAAGTCTTGATAAATAAACTTTACTGTGAGGCTTCTATGACATTTTTTATTTATTTTTATGTTATCAACTAAAATCAAAGAGAAGTATACTAGCTTAAGTTTTAAACCAGAAATACTGCTAATTTGTAAGTAACTTTCTAATATGCATATTCTCAATTTAGAAACATTGTAGAGTAGACCTACACCCATCATTAAAATTTGGGGGAGGGTATTTGGGTCACACACGGTGAAGTTAGGGGTTACTCCTGACTTTGTGCTGAGAAATCGCTCCTGGAAGGCTCAAAGGATCATCTGGATTCACTTTCATATATAAACATACACATATGAGGCATTTCTCAATTTCTTTAAATGATACTACATATGGCAAAATTATGTTAGGCAAAGATGGACATTTAAAGTAGATTTTTATTCCTTCTATTAAACTATTTTATCTTGATTCCATGTATGCTCTCTTTCTAATGAGTAAAGGCTACTATTTATGTAACAAAGCTAAATATTTTTGTTTGATTTCTTTTTAGTATCCACTAGGTGTACTCCGAACCCTCAACTCTATTCATGGGACAAATGAATTCCTAGTTGATATTCAAGAAAAGATATAAAGTAGGGGGTTAGATTTGCAAAGATAGAGTTAATAAAAAGAGGTTTGGAAAGGAGTTACACATTTTAAAGTTTTCAGAGACAACACACTTCCCACATTGATATTACAAAACATGTAGGTGTTATTTGTATGTATATGCACATATATACATATATATTCCCAAAGTGATGATTATCTATGAAATTGTAAAGAAAGAGGAGTATTAAAATGGAGCTACTCTTTGTTCTGATATTGTTTAATATTGTTTGAAACTAAAGGTGAATAATAAATCTCTCAGGCAGTTTTTATTTCATTATTTTGGGGGAGCTGCCCTACTGTTTTCTATAGTGGCTGCATCAATTTACATTAACACCAACAATATATAACAGTTCCTTTTATTTTTTATAACAATACTTGTTTTTTTCTTTGTATTCTTGATAATATCCATTGTTAAGAATATGAGATGATATCACATTGTGGTTTTGATTTACATTTCTCTAATAAAAAGAGGTGATGAATATTTCTGCCTGTGCTTATTCCTGTGCTTATTGTCCCCCTGTGTATGTCATTTTTGGAGAAGTGTCTGCTTGTATAGTATGCCCATTTTTTATGGAATTATTTTTCTATGTTAGGTTGCATGAATTACTTATGTATATTGTACATTCTTGTGTAAGTTGAAAATATTTTCTACCAATTAGTAAGGTGTTCTCTCATTTTTGTGGAAGTTTATTTCACTACCACTGTACTGAAATACTTTATCTTTTGTTTTTTTTTATGCAATGAATTTTATTTACTATTTTTGGTAGGTATTAGTTTAATCTCATAAGTCATTTTTAATTGATCACCATGAGATACAGATTTTTTAATTAATTTTTCTGTATGGTATAAGTCAGTGGTCTTGGATAGATTTTGAGGTAATCATACTCAGTGAAATAAGTGTGAGAGAGAAATAAAGACAAATAACAATGATTTTATTTATGTGTGGGCCATAAAGAAACAAATTACATTAATAGACAAAACAAATCAGAAACAAGCCCTTACACATTGGCCACAAGATAGTGGCTATCAGAGAAAGGGGTTAGAGTTGAAGGAAAGAATAGTGGTGGATGTAGTTAGAACACTGGTGATTAGAAAGGCATGGGCTATGCATTTGTTAAGTGTGAGGCTGTAGTTGGAAAATTTAGATTGTTTTTTAATAATCGGTGAGTCTTCAATTTTTTTGATTGTTTTTTTTTTGGGGGGGCGGGGGGAGCACACCTGGCAGTTCTCAGAGACTTCTTCCTGCTCTGTGCTCAGAAATGGCTCCTAGCAGGCTCGGGGGACCATATGGGATGCTGGGAATTGAACCCAGGGCTGTTCTACGTTGGCCATGTGCAAGGCAAACACCCTGCGGTGCTATCACTCTGCCCAGAGTCTTCAATTTTTAAGAAAGACACCAATAGCAAAAAATACAGTTATGCTTCTTAACATCTGAAGATAAATATTTCCTGTGGTAGAAAATTGTTTTGTAAGTCACTATAAGAAATATGTGATTGGACACACATCTTTTCTGTAGCATCCCATTGTTCATTCTGTCTTCATTCCTTTTAGAACTTAGCTCTAATGGTCCCTTCCTGAAATACGTTTACTTCATTTGGTATTACCACTGGTATCCCATTTCTGACAGCATTATAAAATTAAAATAAGAGTAATTTGATTTAGATGGAATAGTACTCATTATATTATTTTTTACTACCCATTCTAGATATCCCCTGCCCAAGGTAGCAGTTATGCTAGTAAAGGTACACTACACCAGGGTTACAAAAACATGAGCCCTTGTTATGCTTATAGGTTTGTGGGATGCTTTATATTTCTCATTTCAATAGATACATAAATTGAAGAAGTGCATCTTAACTATGTAACACTGGAAAATTATCGAATTTTTTGAAAGAAGAGCTTAAAAGAAAATTCTCAGGAAAGACATTTGTTCAAAGTTATTCTCAGGATAATAAAGGCTTTTGTGGAAGGCTTTTGTGAAGAAAGGAAGGTAAGCAAAACTATAGAGCTGAATGAGAATAAGTTGAAATTGTCCATTGGTTAGGTCTAACTCAACAATTGTACTCAAGTTCTCTACACCTTCAAAAAGTAAATGTTAACATTTTGTCGATTTATTAATGATCAATATTTAGTTAAGACCTGTAAGGAGTAGAATTTCTAGTAAAGAAAGCTTCTATCCTTCCAGGGAAAAATGGTCCCTACATTAGGGAGTATTTTAAGACAGCCAACATACATAGTTTTTAGAGGGTGTTAAAGTTAAAGGAAAGTGGGGAAAGTACAAATAGTGTCTACTCTGACACATTCTGAGATCAATAGAACTTATTTGTTTCTCACATTCAATTTATTAAATATAATAATTTGGTTCATCTTGTTGGTAGCACTAGTCAAGGATTCTGACTGGTCACATTGATGGGTAATTTCTAAAAAGAAAATAATTGATTAAGTAACTAAAGTTTCCTCAACTCATTCTTCCTCAAATTGTTTTTCAGGTTGTCTGGAACAAACTACATGACCTTCTTACTACAGATGATGCTTAAAATGTGAGCCAGTTATTGTTCTTTGATGAACAGTAACAATGATCATATTTAATGAATATCAACCTATGTTGTTCATTATTCAATAAAATCTTTAGAATAATATTCTCAAGTGTGAAATATTTCATAAAACTAAAGAGGCTCACCTACACTTAAACTATTTTTTCTTGATGGCAAAAGGAGAAGGAACAAAAATGTGCCCTTTCATTTCGAGAGTCTGTCCTCATAAACATACTCTCCTTCAACAGTATAAAAGGTTCCAGATGACTGTAGGTGCTCCCAATTTTTGGACATCAGATAAGCAATAAGTATACTTTCCACATTGTTTCCTCTTTTATAGTAACCATAACATCACCAAAAGAGTAAATGCTATATTCTGGTTAATTGTATACATAAATGTTATTTAAGAAAACATATATGGTTAAATTTTTCTAAATATTAATTTCTAAAATATTAACTTATATAGTTAGCTATATAAGTCACATATATAGTTATTTTTTCTAGCAACAATAATGTAAAAAAGTGTGTGTGCATATCTGTATGTGTGTATTTGGGACACATCAGGCTGTGTTCAGGGCTTACTACTGACTGCTCAGAGATCACTTCTGACAGTGCTCATGGGACCATATATTGTGCCAGAGATTGAACCTGGGTGGGCCTCATGCAGGTAAGTGCTTTACCTATTATTCTATATCTCTTGCTCCACATTTAATATAGTTTAACTTTGTAAAGCAATATATGCCCCCAATATGACATTTTAAAATGCTATCAGTATAAAAAGTTCTAACGAAGTGCATAAATGATGCTTCTATTGCCTTTGCCCTGGGCCTGAAGAATGAACTTTGAATGAGATGGGACAACCTGCCTCTTTCACTTACTCCAGTGGAGGGAAGTAAAAATAGAATCTATAACTATATGGCCAGTTATTCTCTCTAGGAAAGATTCTGATATAGGTTTGGAGAGCTAGAAACAGTAATAGATTTCTTTTTCTGTAAGACTACTATATAAAAACAGGAAAAGTTTCCCCCTTTAAGTTCTAAGGTCAATTAAATCATGGAATAGCCTAGACATTCAGCCTCTCCCGAAAGTTACCTAGTTAGCAGGTTTTACAGTTACCAGTTCCTTTCCATCTTAAGAAAGCACAGGGAAAGTTAAAGAACAAGCATGGTATCATTATAGAAATAAGAAAGTACCTGTTTAACTGAGCAAGAGGGAAACTGTTTACCAACTTTAATGCTTTATTGTATGCCATGCCATGGTAGGGTCTCCTAAGGCTTAAATTTATGGCTGCAATGGTTTACAACACTGCTGAAAATGACATTAGGAATGATCTATTCTGATGCCCTCATTTTTCTGATGGCCTCCCAGGTAAGCCTTGTAAATCTCCAGGTTGGCAACACTTCTTGTGTTTCTTGTTCAGCAGTTCCCTCTGTTTGCTCAGCATTTATTTTTATGTTTAACAAAAGGATGTGGATTATGTTATGCTATAATTGAAAGCTACCAGCATAGGCAGCCTAAATCCAATTCCTCTTCATTTCAGTCAAATTTCACATTTCATTACAGCGGAATTAATTTGATGGCCAAATCTGGGATGTTACTGCTTTCCAGCTAGATTTGCTTCCAATTTAACACCCTAACTATGCTTGTAAAATAGACAATAAAACAATCTTTTTTGATTTGGGAAATACTCTTTATTCTTCATTTCTCTCTGCTCCACTGTAACATTTTAGCTGAGTTTTATGGAACAATCACTTTCCTCATCTAATTACTGCAATTCCCTGGTAGATGGCCTCCCTTGCCCTGCAATAGCAAAAATTATCATAAATACACAATTTCACTGCCAGCATCTCATCTTGCACATGCGTCAGTGAACAGAGCTTGGTTTTCCCTCTCTAAATGGTGTTCTTGCTAAATTGACAATTTTCATATGAGCCAATCAAGTCTTTTTCTGACAGTCCAACAAATTTCTGAGAAAGTTAATCCTGCCTCATAGGTATACTTCAGCTTCAGCTCTTAGTGTTTGCACATGCCTGGGCACACAGAGAAAAAAATTGAAACTGACTCATTGAACCAACATTATTTGTACCATCCTTCAAAATGTCCTTTCAAACAGTGATGAAGAACTAATGAGGAGTAGCTGTTTTCCCTAGCAATTTACAGCTTTATAAGAGGAGAGTGACCTGCATTTCCATTTCTGATCAGTCACCCACCATTTCCAGGTGTGATTTGTTTCCATCATATTTCAGTCTCTGAATATGTCTGCAACTTCCTTTTCCTGTCCCTGTTTTCTGCCTGCTGAAATGCCATGTTATTTAGCTGTTACTGTTGGTTTGATATATACATATATATATATATATATATATATATATATATATATATATATATATATATATATATATATATATATATATATATATATATATATATATGTAGGGGTATGCTTGGTGGTGCTTAGGCCTTACTCCTGACTTTCCAGGAATGACTCCTGGCAAGCTCATCAGATATGTAGCCCTAGGGATCAATCTAGGGTTGGCTAGTGCAAAGCAAATAAATACCCTACCTGCTATATTATCACTTAGATTTCTACCAGTCACAGTTCAGCATATATTCATCATGAACACACTAAGCTCAGTAAACTTGTTTGGTAGAAGTACACTTTTTCCTAACCTCTCACTTTTAATGGTGTTATGCTTATTGGAATATATCTCACCTTCACCAAATCAGTTCTTTTGATTTGGAAGTAAGGAATATGGGTTCAACTTCCAACTTTACTGTTGTTTTCCATTGTGTTAGAGGCTAGTAGTTTATGATGCGGCATCAACCATATCAGAATTGATTCAGCTACATTACAAATACAGGGCCAATTTCTTGAACGCTGTAAGTTCTATTTTGTTTGCTCACTATGATTTTTATCTTTTGTGTAAACTGGAGATCTCATGTGTTCAACTAGTGAGCTGCATCTTAGACCCCTTCTTTTTCCTTTAATTATTTATTTGTACTAAGTGAGGATGAAATGAGAAACACATACTCTAGTGCTATATAGATTGTGAGTACACAGAAAATTTTTTATTTTTTCTAAATGCCAAGTCTGCCTTTCCTGTCTATGAAATGGGGTTATTCACAATGTATTTATAAAAGCCTATTGTGAGAAAAGAACCAGTATGCTGCCTGATGCCAAACTAACAGTAACTTTTATAAGATGAAGAATTAATGAGTATTTTGAAGGTTTTCAAGAATGTTTAACATGGTTTTGCCTTCCTTAAATGAGAGTTTGTTGTGGGAGGAGCTAAATTATGAGGTTGGACATTTTCCTCAACTGATATCTCTTAGATATCATGTAGAGAACACTAATAAATATTCACTTTCATAAAGTAACCACTTTCATATTTTTGTCTTTTAATTTTTTAATCAAAGGCTGTATTATATTTTAAAAATTCTCACCCATTATATTTACTTTATGCAGAATGTGCTCCCAAACCCCATATTTTAAAAAGTATGGATACATCCACAGGCAAAATTATTAATTTTGTTATTTGTTTCCAGTGTTGTGGAAATATTATATTTTTTATTGAGTGAATGAATCTTTTCTTTTCCTGCATTTATGGGTTAAATGTGCTTTTTGTTTGTCAGCTGAAACATCAAGTCGTGGTGGAGGACAATGTTTTAGTATCAAAAAAACTGGCTGGAAATGAACTTTTGCAACCAAACTGATTAGTGTATATTTCTTCTGTAGAAAAATATGTGTGCAGATACATACACAATGAGAGGGAATTTAAAAACTCGATGGGTTTTTCTAAGAATGCATTTTGCAATGAATCCTTTGAAATTTGCTTTATGATTATGTCTGTATTAAAACTGAGGGAAAAAAATCTTTTATTAAGAAAGGATAAAAATGTTTTCTATAGAGCACTTGCCCATCTGCATCAAAGGCATTTATATCCCAGCTGCTATTAGTTTATATTGAATGCATATTCAGACAGGCTGCCACATACTCAGAGTCATCTTTTTTTCTTCTGTGCATTCTGAGCCATGTTTGAAACAGGATTAGTTTTCAGCTTTTATGAATACTGCACTTTGATAAATTCAAGTGAATAGCCCATTCAAGTATGTTCGGATTGCATTATTTACAAAACTGGAATGATTTTTCTGGATCACTTTGTGTTTGTTTTCTTTCTTTTTTGTTCTTTAATATACATTTGATGTGGTGGCTAGAATGAATTTTGATAAGGGTTCAAATGGTGTAATAGATTGTACCTGAACTCTAATTAATATTTATACTTAAACAGTTTAATACAAGGAATAATTTATAAATTAGTTGTAGCTGTTTGACCTTGCTGCAACAGGCATGATTATTCCCATGTTCTAAACTGGATATTTCAGAAAATTTCTTGTGGCAAGAGAAATAAATAAGAGAAATAGAATAAAGAGTGGGATTTGCAATTCCATGTTTCCCTGCCCTCACAAGGTCTCTGATATTTATTTTATTTGAGGGAACTTCCATTTATTCAGAAAATCAGGGGAGGTAAATTTGAGTGTAACCAATATAGATTTTTAATTGTTTGTAATAGAATACAAATAGTGTTGACTTAGAGAAGAAAGAAGGAATATCTAAAATGATAATAAGATGAAGGTCAATAAAACAAGAAGATTTTAAAGAGCATAATATTTTGAAATTCCTAGTTCTACACTTCTCAAAAATTTTTGGTTTTATTTTTCAGTCATTTATCTAGAATGATGTGGTACAACTATATAACTGGGCCATTTGCAAACTCAATTTTTTTCAACTCTGTGATTAACTGTCAGATTTAAAAAAATAACATTCCAAGTTTGTATCCAAATGTCATCTACAGAAATGAAAAAAATCAAAATAATTTTGATTTTACTTGGAACCAAAAGAACCAATATCGTGTCATCTATTAAAAGCCTAGCTAAGTTGACCAATGTTAGACAAAAAAAGTATACAATGTAGGAAACCAGGGAACCGGTATGCAAATGAGAAAAAAAGATGGAATTTAATACTTACACTTTTTCCTGCTATGATTAGTATAATGACTAGTGACATTCCAATTTCTTACATGTTTATTTTCTTGAAAAGTTGCTTGAAGGTCAAAATTGCATATCCTTATCACCCTAGGGACATGACCTATGCTCATCTAGTTAAAAGTTAAACCTGATAAGTTATACCTTGTGAGACAAGGCGGATGGGATGATGAAGCGTATCTCATACCAGGGATATGTTAAGATGCAATGCTCAAATGCATGATTATGTTGGATGTTCCATCTCCAGCACTGGATATTTACACCCATTCACATGCAAACACATGTTTATAATTTACAAACATATACAAGTTCTCACACATAGAGTAAAACAAGAGGTAAATAAAATAAATGTTCTCCCTTTTTAGTAGTCTGATAGAAAAATGAGGTCAAATATGGATATAAGGAGTGTACATGTGAGACACTTCCCAGGATTATAGTCATGGATCCATACCTGTGTTTTTCCTCACTTCCAAGCCTATCATCTATTTTATACTCTTTCTATATTGGCAAATCTAGGCTAAATCTGAAACAAATGCCATTTTCCCACATTTTTTCTTTTAGAATTTCTCTTCATTTAGCAATAATTAATAATGCTTCCTGTTGGTTGGCCCTTCATTAACCAGGAGACAAAACCCTGATTTCACACATACTTTCTAGTATCAGATGTGTTTACTTCTTCAAACATAATGGAGTTAAAAGCTATTGGTACAAAAAATTCTTTCTTTTTTTTTTAGTGCAGATGGCTATCCTTTAATTTTTGTATATATTCTCATTTTACTTAAAATATTATTGCCTTTTTTCCTCTGATAAAGTTTTAGAAAAAAAGGCTCATTTCCTTCTTTTGTAAGGTAAGTGAAATGTGCTCTTTTATTGGCATTAACAGCTACTGGACCTTCTACTTGTCATAACCCTGTTCTGTATTCTCAAGACAGAGAGAGCTCAGGTTACCAGGCCAGGCCTCCAGGCACTTTCCTAGATGTATAAGAAATAAAGAGCTCACAGAGGCCATAATCATTATGAAGATATTCCCCTGGAGACTTTGGGCAGGAAGGACTGGGTATACCAGTGCACTTGTCCTCAGACTTTCTGGCCACAGGGTCAGAATTAACAATGTCCAGAGTTGCCCCTCTCTAAGTGTTTCCCAAGTGATTTGTTTCCCTGACTGTAAATTGCCCATCATTCTCTTTCGTGTGCAGAAAACATTGAAAAGATTGAGATTTTGTGTGTGCATTTTGTGGGGTATGAGCTGGAAAATAAGGAATAATGACAATTGAAAAACACATGATTATCTTGACAATATATCTTCTAGTTTCTTCCAATAAAATCTGAACATCTATCTTTCAATTCTAAATATGAGTTTGCTTTAATTATTCTTTAAAATGGCAGATTTAAATTGACATCAATGTTTACACTCATTATAGCTTCTGTAACACCCTAGATGTCTCTTTCTGGGTTCTCTCTCTTCCTCACCTTTAAAAACTATCCTTCTTCTGAAGCCAATCTGTTTCTAACCGAATCAACACATCCATTGTCCTATGCTATAGAGTTGCCCTATTTTTCCTCTTCCTATTTTCTAAACTCCTTTGGTTCTACTGTGTATCAGTTAAGCTGCTTTTTCTGTGACTCTCACCCAGCTAGAATTGAGTTACTCAAGATTGGGGACCAAGATTTATTTATTTAAATATAAAAATATATAATTTTCTTTCATCCTCCAATACATACACAAACACACACTCACACATATATTTTGGTTTTTGCCTAACTTACTCCTGACAGACAAAATTTGAGTGAAGATTTCTATGTAGATTTATTTTTTTAAGTAATGTGAAAGTTAGAAGATGTTCCTCACCAAAGGCCTCCAAGTTTCATACTAGAATGGATCCACAGTGTTTTATAAAAACTTTAACAATAACTTCTAGCCTGAGAGTTAAGGTAGGGTCTTTGAAGTAGTGAAGCAGAGAAGATAGCAAAGGAAAAGAGGGTAAAAAGGAGGACATGGAAGCCCTCTCTATGACTAACACTGAAAGGACTGAATGTAGACCAGGTTAAATCAATGAGCGGTATCATTTCCTATCATTTAGAACTTTAATCCATGACACTGAGTGAGATTATATGGTGTCTAGTGGTGGACTATGTTTTTCAGTCCTGTAAAAATAGCATGAGATAAGAGTGAGGCTTTTTCAGTGGATATGGATAGAGACAGAGATGCGATTGCACAATATAAATATTTGACAAATTCAATGGCTTGCAATTCCTGAAAGAACATTACAAACATCATTTCATCCTGAGTTCATCCTCAGCCAAGCGAACATAACAAAGAGTGGCTTAGTGTAATCCTTTGCTCCACATCAGCAGAGTCATTAGCTCAGACATGTGGAAAAGGGTAAATACATGCACTGCTAGTGTGGAAGAAAAGCCGACCTCTGTCCCTGCTCTGTAGACCCTGGCATGCAGCCTCTGCTCAGAGCCCAGACCTGAGTTTCAGAGAATGACTTATCACATGTCAGCTCTGACATAATTGTTTAGGGCCAAGAAAGAAGGTAGAAGAGCTGGGTGTGGATGGGTGTAACATGAAAAATATAAACATCTTCATTCAGAATAAAAAAAATCCCAGAGAACCAATCAGTCCACTTTATGTATCCTCACACATTGACATAGGGGTGCATTGGAATTGCCACAAGCATTTCTGAAAATGGTAATACATATAATCACAAAGCTAGGTATTATTATTTTGTGTGAATTCTTGTAGAATTAATATCCCACTACAGGGGCCAAAGAGAAAGCATGGAGATAGTGTGTTTGCCTTGCATGCAGAAGGACAGTGGTACAAATCCTGGCATCCCATATAGTCCCCCCAGCCTGCCAGGAGCAATTTCTAGCATAGAACCATGAGTAACCCTTGAGTGCTGCTAGTGTGACCCAAAAACAAAAGCAAATAAACAAACAAAAAATATCCCACTACACTTGTACACATGTGAATTTTTGAAATTACTTTTATATTCCCAACACTCTGAAACAGGCTGAGTCTGGGTCCCTGAGCGGTGCAGGGTTACTCCTGGCTATGTGCTCAGAAATCGCTCCTGGGGGGCCATATGGGACACTGGGGATTGAAACCAGGTCCATCCTGGGCAGCTGTGTACAAGGCCCTACCACTGTTGGGTTTCAGTCTTGTTGACCTATCAAGTATTGACAGGGCCGTGTTGAGGTTTCCCACAATTATTGTGTTATTATTAATGTCCTCTTTCAAATTTGTTAATAATTGTATTAGATATTTTGCTGGTCTCTCATTGGGTGTATATATGTTTAGTAGTGCAATTTCTTCCTGTTGCACATATCCCTTGATTGGTACAAAGTGTCTATTTTTTTCCCTTACAACTTTCTGAGTCTAAATTTGTGTCATCTGATATTGATATGCTCACCCCAGCTTTTTTAAGGGTATTGTTTGCTTGGATGATTTTCCTTCAGCCCTTGATTTTGAGTCTATGTTCTGACTGTTCAGGTATGTTTCTTGTAGGCAGCAGAAGGTTGGATTTATCTTTTTGCTTCATTTTGCCACTCTGTACCTCTTATCTGTTGCATTTATTCCATTGACATTGAAAGAGATGATTGTCATATGATTTAATGTCATCTTTGTATATAAGGTTGGTGTGTCTGCTGGTATGTCTTGTCTTAAAGTAGACCTTTCAGTTTTTCCCTTTACAGTTTTGCATCTGTTAAGTTTCTGAGCTCTTGCTTATCAATGAAGCTATATATCCTTTCTTCAAACCTGAATGTGAGTCAGGATGGGTGCAATATTCTAGGTGAAGTATTCATTTCATTCAGTCTTGTCGCAATATCCCACCACTGTTTTCTGGCCTTGAGAGTTTCTTGTGACATGTCTGCTGTAAATCTTGAATGTAATTTTCCTTTTTGATATTGCTGCTTTCAGTATTCAATCTCTATCTGTGGGATTTGTCATTGTGACTAGGATGTGTCTTGTGGTGTTTTTCTTCGGGTCTCTTTTAGCCGGTACTCTTCAGGCATGAAGGATTTGATTGCATGCAGTCTTTGCTCTGGGAGTTTCTCTGTGATAATGTCTTAGACTGTTGATTCTTCCTGTGGATCCCCTTCCTGGGCCTCTGAGACTCCACTTGGTTCTTATGTTGTTTCTGTTGAGTTTATTAAAGACTTCTGTTTTCATCTGTTCACATTCTTTGAGTATTTTTTCCATTTTCTGATCATTTGACTTAAGGTTCTTTTTCAATCTCTTCTGCTGTATGAAGTCGTTCTATTTCATCTTCCAGTTCACTGATTCTGTCCTCAGCTACTGTTACCCTGTTGGAGAGGCTTTCCATTGAGGTTTTCAGTTCAGCTACAGTGTTTTTTCAGATCTGTTATTTAAGTTTGGAGTTTTCTGATTTCTATCTTTGTGTTCTGTTCAGCGAAAGTTATGTTTTCTTTGATTTCCATGAGGATCCTCCATATTTCTATTCTAAACGCCTTATCTGAGAGATTAATCAGATGGTTGGCATTTTTCAGGTCATCAGAGCTGCTGTCTTCATTTAATATTTTTGATATTGGCTTGTGTTGTTTCCCATTATCACACTTGCTGTTTTTTTTTTATGTTTTATGGTGCAGTTCATTTATTAGAGATGCATGCATCCAACCTGCTCAGGTGTTTTCTTTAGGACTCTCAGTGCTCATGAGCCCTCAGTAGTGGAAACCTGGAAAGTGCACCTCAATTTCTATGATTTCTTCAGGGATTCCTGTGTGTGTGTGGGGGGGGGTGTTGGTCTCAAACCCATGCCGCTCAGGCACCCATTGTAAAGATGATGGCAACCGGGACTCACCCTGTTCCATTGTGTCCCGAGCACCTCAATTTCTGCTTTCTCTGGGGATTCTGTGTGGCAACCCCATCAAAATATCTAATACAATTATTAACGAATTTGAAAGAGGACATCAATAATAACACAATAATTGTGGGAAACCTCAACACGGCCCTGTTAACACTTGATAGGTCAACCAGACTGAAGCCCAACAGTGGTAAGGCCTTATCACAGCTGCCCAGGATGGACCTGGGTTTGATCCCCAGTGTCCCATATGGTCCCCCAAGCCAGGAGCGATTTCTGAGCACGTAGCCTGGTGTAACCCCTGAGCATCACTGGGTGTGGCCCCAAACCAAAGGAAACAAAAACAAACAAACAAAAAAAAAAGAGAATGCTACACAAGACCTAGCTACTTTGATAATCTCTTATCTGATTTTTCCCCACTGAAAAAATAATTTTCTCAATTATAGAATATGATGTTACCATATAAAGATCAAAGGACATTAATTTTAATAAAATTTATTTTGAAAACTATTTGTACTTAAAAATAAATTATCTGTGCTACTTTGACCAATGTTATTTTGTCACCTATAAGTTACAAAGATATTTTTCTGCTTTCTTCTAAAATATTCAGACTTTCAGATTTTAATATTCATTTTTATAATCCATTTCAAGTTTTATTTGGCATGTTTGATATAAGATCTTGTGTATATGTTTATGGATATTGATTTTGTTACATTTTTAAAAGTATATATTTTTTATCCTATTAAAAATTTAAAATATAAATAATTATATACCAGAGAAATATAAATATAGATATAGCAAGATACTACTTTATATTCATCTGATGGTTATACTTAAAATTTATAAAAGACAATGATAATATATTTTAGTGAGAATATGGAGATATTCTAACCATTTACTTTGCTGGTAAAAACCTGGCATTTCCTCAAAAAAGCATTTAAAAATGCTGTTAATATATGACCAGGCAGTTCTATTCCTAAGTATAGATATAAGCAAAATAAAAAGTATGACCATAGAGGGGCTGGAGTGGTAGTGCAAGCTGTAAGGTGCCTGCCTTGTGTGCTAGCATAGGATGAACCGAGGTTTGATCCCCTGGCGTCCCATATGGTTCCCCCAAGCCAGGAGTGATTTCTGAGCATAGACTGGAGTAGCTGCTGAGCGTAGGCAAATGTGGCCCCAAAATCAACAACAACAAAATTTACCATAGAAAAGCTAATTCATAGGTATCCAAATTATAGAGCCAGTTTAATGGCATTATTTGGTAAAGACAATATAGTATATTACTACTGTTAATGTTATTTTATCATAAAAAAAAAGCTGTGCTGATGATACATGCTATAACTGGAATCAAAAGTATTCTGCTACATTTGTTAAGCCAAGTGCCACATATCACACAATCATATTACATGAAATGTCTGTTGTAGACATTGCTATTAAGATAATAAAAATGGCCATTTTCTAGAACTGGGGCAGGGGTATGGAGCTGACAAGAAAACAATTTCTAATAGTTTGAGTTATTTGGGGGTGTATATGCCAAAATGTTCTAAATTATAGCTCTAAAATGTTATAAATGTTCTAAAATATACCATTCTATAAATATAATAAAAATCATTTATCTGTTGAAATAGGTGAACTATAATTTGCTTTGTAGGTGAGTTTTATCTGGGAGTAGCCCATGAGCCTGACTGGGTGTGACACCCCCCCCCCCCCGCCGAAAAACAAGAGTTTATTTTACAAACTTAAGTGATTATTTCAGAGCGATAGTACAGAGGACAAGGTGTTGCTGGCAAGTAACTGGCCTAGTTTCAATCCTCAGCCCTGCATTTGATTCCCTTTGCCCCACCAGGAATAAGTACTATGTACATGCCCTTCTTGCCAAATTAAGTGATTTTTATATATGTAGTCTTATCCTTATGATAATGCTTCTTAACTCTATATCTTGTTTTGCTGTGACTACAATGAAGCAAATCAACTCCTCCAATCTGTTTTTCTCTCTCCAAGAATATTTAATTGTTCTATTTTGTTTATTATTTATAGAAATTCTGGACTTGTATTGGGAATGTCCTATGTGTGCTGGGGTTTTCAACGGAATTTTATTGTATGTAATGATCAATGTGGAATGAATAGACATGTAGGTTTTCTCAAAATTCTCTCAGCTGTGTCTTTTATTTATCTTGTTTCCTATTTAACTATATGAATACTTAAATATTAGACTTTATTAAATGTCATCAATTATTAGTTTATAATGTCAAGTAAACTCAGGGATTTAGCTTTACACCTCTCTGTGGCTATAATATCACACCTATCACTAAAATTTCAGTGCAATTTTACTGCCAAAGACAACTCCTTATTTCTCCTATCTACTTCATCAGCCTGTTAGTAACCACCATAACTTTTACTGAGTAGTTTATTTATTATTTATCACCATTTTATTTGCATTAATTACTAACATTTCATATATGAGTAAGACCATCTGATAATTGGCTTTCATTTTCTTATTTTACTATGCATAGAAATTTCAAGATCCATTCAGTTTCTGCCCAGAGGTACAATTTCATAGTTTTTGATGTTAAAATTCCCTAGAGTTCTACCACAGTTTCTTTATCTGATTATCTGATGAGGGTATTTAGGCTGATTTTGCATTTCAGTTATTGTGAATAATGTTTTTTATAAACATAGAGTTGAAACTATATTTTCAGATTTACTGTCAGTTTTTAAAAATTGGAATTTTATTTGGTAAATTCTTATTTTGCTTTTCAAAATTTATTACATATACTTTTCTTGTTTTCTAATCAGTAACTGCTAACATATAGAACATAATTACCTGCAAATAGATCTTGTGTCCTGCAATCTTTATAACTTATCTATTTTCTGTCACTTGTGTATATGCCTTATTATATTTTGTTTAGATCAGTGTACTTTTAATTCATATATTTAAATCTTTATACACTTCATTCTCCTCCTCCTTCTAAATATTGTTTTTCCCAAAATAATATTATACAATGAGTTAAAATAATTTTTGATGGTTGATTTCTAAGCTTTCTTCTTGTTAAATTTAATTTTCTGACTTGTTCCAGGTTTGGAAACGTGATAATTTCTGAATATTTTGTCACTAAGCTCCATGTCCATGAACTAATTTTCTAAAGCTTGAAATGCTTCTATCAATTATTTACTTATAACCCACTATTATTTATAGCATTGTATCAAATTTTCTTAGTTTGAAAGTCTCAAATAAAATATTACATCATTAAACAATGGATATTTTCAAGATTTGAATATATACAAATGTTACTGAGCATTAATAATTTGTCTTATAATAGCCTATGTTTATTACCTCTTGAATAGCTTATTATTTAATTGTTTCTATGGGTAAAGAACTCTAGAATATTATAATTGGGGCTTGTTCTCGGTATCATGAATGGGTTCAATTAATGTGTATCAATCAGGAGCTGGGGAGATGGTACAGTGGGTAGGATACTTGCCTTGCATGTGGCCAACATAGTTTTTTTTGGGGGGGGTGCACACACATTTGATGCTCAAGAGTTACTCCTGGCTATGTGTTCAGAAATCGCTCCTGGCTTGGGTGTATCATATGGGATGCTGGGGTTCGAACCGTGTTCCATCCCAGGTTAGCACTTACGAGGCCTTACCTCTAGCACCACCACTCTGGCCTCCAACATGGGTTTTATGTCCTGCATCCCATGTGGTCTACCAACCACTTCCTTTAGTAATCTTTTAGTACAGAGTTAGGAATAAGCCCTGAGAGTAATTTTTTGTTTCCCCTTTACCCCCAAAAGATGAATCATTTAGGCCCTGAATTCTGCTATTTTATAGGGATATTGAGAAGTGGGGTAAAAAAAGTATAATCATCATTGGTGGTGATAGTGGGGCAAGATGAAGTTCCCAAGCAACGCTTAGGGGAATTGTGAGGTATTCCTTCCAATACTAAGCCAATGGAGCCTAATGTCATACTGTGATTGTCCTGGAAATTCAATGCTGGTTAGGTTTCAAATAGTGACACTTAGGGCTTCCCAGGCTATAACCATATAGTTCATAGGGCTAAATAACATCTGTTCTCAAACACAGGACCTCACACATTTAAAAAATGTGCTGAAGTCCTTTGAACCATCTCTCAAGTTCATGAATTATCATTTTTGTCTATATTTTATATGTTACTTTTAGATTAGTCTTATGAAGAATAAAGTGTGCTAACATTTATCAAAGGATAAATTGCCTAGCATAGATGCTAGGAAAAAAAAAGCACTGGAAACTGTATGCCTGTGTTCTTCATCCAATATGGAAGTGGTCGAAACTAAGACATAACAGTCAGTAGTATTTCTCTGTGTATGGTACCAGGGATGGAATTTTGGGCTTTGCACTAATGAGCAAGTACTCTGCTTACTGCGGAGTATACTCCACCAGCTTATTAATTACAAGATAGATATTGTCTCCCAAGATGGAGCAGATCTGGAAAGTTTATCTGCTATTCTTACTAGATATTCTGACCTAGGACCCTATCACAGATTTCCTTTATTAAATGGTATT
Organism: Suncus etruscus; assembly: GCF_024139225.1. Taxonomy (NCBI): domain Eukaryota; kingdom Metazoa; phylum Chordata; class Mammalia; order Eulipotyphla; family Soricidae; genus Suncus; species Suncus etruscus. The sequence goes on from NC_064861.1 coordinate 53,779,287, forward strand.
TATAACATCTTTATGCACTTCGTGTACTTTATGCACTTTGGAGATATGACAGTTTTGAAAAACAAAGCATGGGAAAACATACTATTATCAATACTGTTATCAATAATTGCTATCGATAAGTAAGAAAACTCAACAGCTCCATCAGAGTATAATCATCTGGATACAAAACATTCTGGATTTGATGCTTGAAGGTTTATAAGAATTTTCCAAGAGGCAAACTCTTACAAACTGCAGAGTATGATCAATCTATGATTGAGCTACTGGTAGGCTTGATCATCAGCATGAGCTTAGAAGAGATTTCTCTTGCTATGACATGGGATCTGCAAGTGTCATAGTTCGTGATGTGACCTAAAGTTAGCTTGGGGGAGGTTCTGATACCAGGGGAAACTCTTCTTTTTGGCTGTGAGACCTTGGGATAATTGCTTATGACTTCTGTAGCTCATGAAAAACAGTACCTATTACATTGGCTTATTGTGAGGATTAAATGAATGAACACATATAAAATACATAGAAAAGTTCCTGAATTAATTATTCATCCAAAATAGTGTCCACTACAGTAAGTAATCTAGCTGTTCCAATGTTAAAAAGAGCTTCTTTCACCAGTTACTTCTGAGCACTGTAATGTGTACTTATTTTCAGAGAAAATTGCAACAATATTTTTAATTAATATAATTATGTTGAACAGTGAAGCTTTAAGTAGGGGGGGATACTATAGTAAATCAGATGCTAACTAATGACCAGGTGTATTCTTTGATTTCTAGTGCTCTTTTTTTGCCTCAGAGAAAAGGAGAGGGAAAAGGGGGCACAACCAAGCCACTGAATATTTTAAGGCTGATGAACAAATGACTTCATTATGGACAAGATTGCTGCTCCTCTTGTGTAATGTCATAACTTTTGGTATAATTCAGTTTTTAAAGACTCTATGGGGAAGACTGAATCTCAGAACAAACTGCCATTAATATTTAACATACATACACACACACCAAAATATATTACCCCCTTAAGCTTTTATGAAACCTTTATGGGAAACAAAAAAGACAAAACTACAAGTGAAGTCACACTTCCAAATAAGAGGCAGCAATCTTAACTACAGCAAGTGGGGAGAAAATTAAAGGAACAAATTCCCATTTCAAGTTGTTATGTCTGCGATAAATAACTATTTTTTGTCCTTGGAATATGACAAAGATTACTTGAAAAAAATTCTGAGTGGAGAACAGTATAATAGATAGGATGCTTGTCTTGAATATTGCCAACTCAAGTTGTGGGCATGGTTCCCTTTAGGAGTGATCCTTGGACACAACAAAATACCACAGCAGGGTGTGGCCTAAAAAGAAATAAACAAAAGATTCATTTGGAGAAAGGGAAACACTGGTGGAGATGTATAGTTTTGGAGTGTTGTGTCCATGAAACTCTACCACAGACACTATTGTAACAATAAGGCACAGCAAACTCAAGCTAAATTTAAAAGGCTCATAACTAAACAGTAGAAGAGATTTGTACTTCAGTACCTCACTCCAAAAATTGATAATTCAGAATGCATAATGTTCTCATAAAGCTCAGCTACAAAGAGACCAATAATCTCATCAAGAAACAGTCTCTTCGTGAAGAAATAAGGATGACCAATAGGCAAATACAAAATGTTCATCATCACTTATTCTTAGGGAATGCACATAAAAACAATAGTGAGGTACCATTTTTCAAAAACAAAAAACAAAAAACCCCAAACAGTAGGCAGTAATATGGTAAAAATTGAACTTTCATTCACTGCTCATGGTTATGTTGCCTGGCTGACCCCTATGGAAAGCTGTATATGAGTTTCTTAAACAAATAATAATAGAGTTTTCATATGATGCAGGGCTTTCACTTGGCATCTGCCTCCAAGACAAAACAAAAAATATAAATTTGAAGAAACATGTACGTACTTATGTACAATTGGCAGGCTATAAAAACAACCCAATTGTCCAGTAAAATGAAAAGGGATAAAGTTGTAGTCAATAGAAGTCTATGCAGCAATAGAAAACATGAAATGATGTGTTTTGCTGCCATGATATATAGAACTGGAGAGTACCATTTTGAGCAAAGTAAATAAAAGGGAAAAGTACAAATACTTGATATTCTTAGTATTCTTGAAATACCAAGACAAGGAAATGGGAGATATCAAATGATGGAAAACTCTTGACACTGGATTATAAAAATGAGACTGACAAGTAGGAAATCTTTGAATGTGTGTATTTACATGCCACATGAATGCACATGTGCTTCTGGGGGTCCCATTTGGATAAAAAGGTGGAATTGATATAACATAAGGTCTTTAGTGAAAAATTTGGATATTTTAGTAGTGTAGAGATGAAGTAACTATACTTTAAAACCATGAAAGTCAACACAATTGTAAACATGAGATCCAAACTTTAATAAAAATTTAAAAAATTAGTTTACTAATTTACTTGCATCATTAGTGGAAGGATGCTGATATTGGTGGTAGACTTGGAGGTTGAACGCTAAATGACTGGAATTCTCTTATTAAATGCTCTGTAAATGATCATGCCTACATTTTGAAAAGTTAAAAAATATCTATTTGACTTGTTTGGTTGTGAGTGCAATTGCAGAACTCTTAATAAATTAACATCTATATTTATCACCAAATACAACTTGGTTTTGACCACTGCTTCTTCTTGTAAGCCACTCTCTGTAACGTTTTAGAATTTGATGGGCAAGCAAAACTGTGCCACTGATTCTAGAAATCTTGCCTAATTTGAACTCAAAAAGTTAGGTCTGTATTGGTTTTTATTGTCCTCTTCTTATCATCAGGGTTCTCAGAAACAATACTCAACTTTTTACTCATGTGCAGGCAGCATTAGTGATTTAAGTGACCTTCCCTTGGGAGGGAGAGTCACATATCCAAGGCTAATATTTGGAACTGTCACAGATTTTTTTTTATAAAATATGTTTGCCAGAAAATGCAAGTTGAATTTGAAACACTAATGACTGAAAAGTGCTTTGTGAACATTCTTATTTTGGTTTTTATTGCCTGAAGACCAAAGGGCAGAATTACAATGGAAAGGAGGAGGAACTCTGTACATGTTTTTAGTTTTTTTGGTTTGGCGGCTCAGATATATGCCACAGCTCTACACTGGCCCTGACTACTGCCACTGTGACTTCCCATTCTTTTCTCTTTTTTTTTTTTACCACCTCCCACCCACAATTTTTTTTTATCTTTCTCAATTCTATTATATAAGGACTAAACTTTGGACGTTGTTATAAACCTCCATATTTAATGATAAACGCCACTTCAGGTTTCATAGTGTCTCGATTTTTTAATTAAATTTTGATTTAAAATTGTTTAACAATGATGCATTGACATTAAAAACTCATTTGCACATTTTGTTTTCTATTCTTCTTGTACATACCTGATTCTCACTGTCTCAGTGTCCTGGTTGAGTTATTCCCCTAATTTGTGAAAACAAATGTTTTTTCCTTGTAGATGACAGTGAATATTATTTAAATAAAAATAACAATTTGTATATTTTTGTGCTAAGCTGTTTTCCTAAGTCACTTCTAAGCACTTGGATTTCAGTTATGTCACTTCATCTCTGTAGCTACCCTATGAATTAGATATATCCAGTTTTCTGAATATAAACCTTTAAAGTGGTAGAAAAATCGAGAATTTAACACAGGTTGACAGAATATTGAGAATTTAGCTAAGTTTTTTCTTGGCATTGCTACCTCAGCCTATCTCAGCATTCATTTGGTTGGTCATGTGGCTTGCAGGGACCTTAATCTGGCCCCAACAATTCCAAACAAGCAGTGCAAGTCCTGAAAAGCTGCCAAAGTCACAAGCAAGTAAAAGTTTCTTGAATGACTTCTCCAATGGCCCTTCTGATGAAAATGTTCTCTGTTTTGCAGGGCCCAGATTTCTTATGTGTTGCTTATGCTCCTCATATTTAACTCTATTCATTTATTTTTAATTAACCAACATACCCACTTTGATCTCTCCATGAGGACCCTGCAAGCATATTTCGTATTTCTTCCTGGACCTATGAATCATGAATGTCTTTATTTTATTTTATTTTATTATTTTTGCTGTGGAACTGAGACTCATCAGGCACTCGGTGTTTCATCCATATAACAGATGGTATTTACCAAAGTTCTAATTCACAGTTACAGATAGCAGTGTCAGATTAACATGAAGGCCCCACCCATATAACTACAAAACTGAGTCTTTAACTACCACATCTAAAGTTACAGCTTTTGCTTCCATACCCCTACCTCTATCCTCTCTTTTCTGTACCAAGTAAATGCCACAATTACAACATTGGTTATATCACAGTGATTCCTTCTAGTATTTTTTTTGGTGTCATAAATGTGGAAAAGGTCACTGAAGATTCAGTTATAAGATACAGCATGTTTTCTTAAATATGTCATTCTCAAATCTGTTCTGCAGCTATTTCATAACTTCCTCTACTTTTATCTTTTAGACCCCTGACAAGAGTATAGCTGGGTGATTTTTAAAATATAAATCCAAGCATGCCACCCTTATGATTAAAAACAACGCAAGTCTCCACAGCTCTTAGGAGCAAAATGGAAACCTGTAGGAATTATGGCATGATCATTTGATCATGGATATGACTTCGCTGAAGCTTCCCTAACCACTTAGATATCTGGCCTGTTTTCTGCCCTGATTACGTAAACCTTCCTTAATATTTTTAGATGTGTAGTGCATCCTTATTCTTAGTCTATGTTTCATTTATGCCTTGGAATGAACACACTTTTCTCTGTTTAGCAAAAAGTTGTCTCACAGAGTTCTTGCCCAAACAATTTTCTCAGTCTTCTCAAAGTCCCTTTCTATAAGAGAAGACTAAATTGACCTTGAAGATGAAAAAAAAAATCCCTCCATCATAATTATACTATTTTTTTCTTGTTCTTGTGATTCTTTTATAGCTTATTTTTAGCTCATTCCTGGTAACTATATATATATATATATATACACTCAGAAATTGCTCCTAGCAGGCTTGGTTGACTATATGAAATGTCGGGAATTAAACCACCTTCCATCCTGGGTCAGCTGCATGCAAGGCAAACATCCTACCATTGCTACTTCTCTGGCCCCACAATTAAATATTTTTTCATGTGATTGAAAAATGTGTATTGTCCTTACTAAGTTCTAAATCTCAATGTAGAAACTTTTTTTTCCTTTGCTTGCCAGTATCTGGTGTCTTAGGAATTCAGTTCAGATCAGCTGAAACCAGATGGATGGACTATTCTAATGAAAGGATGGGAAGACACATTGCCTGAGAGTATAGTGGTACATTAGAGAGAAGATATAGGGGAGGCATGAACTATGATTATCAACTTCATTCCAAAGGAAGTTTACTTGTCTTATTTATTATATCATCTAAAAGGTAAAAGGATGTTTAAAGTCACCTCGTCCAAGTATTTATGATTACTTGAATTCGTATACAATTATAAGCATTGATTTCCAAAGAAATTGATAATCTGAACTAAAGGTAAGAGTCTGGATATGTCAGCTTCCTGTCTTTCTCTGGTCTTGGGCCATGGTACTAATTTCTTGGCTGTGATGTCTACACATATATTTTTGTTCTAATAGTTCTTGGTTTGTTTTTGGTTCACATCTGGTGATGCTCAAGACTTATCTGTAAAGTATTTGCAGTAATCCAACCTTGGGTGAATGGATATGAAGAAGGGGTGCTGCAAGGATTAAGAAAACAAGACAGGGGCCGGAGAAGTGGCGCTAGAGGTAAGGCATCTGTCTTGCAAGCGCTAGCCTAGGAAGGACCATGGTTCCATCCCCCAGCATCCCATATGGTCCCTTTAGCCAGGAGTAACCCCTGAGCATCAAATGGGTGTGGCCCCAAAACAAAAACAAACAAAATGAGAAAATAAGACAAGGCTGGAACAATAGTACAGGGGGTAGGGCATTTTCCTTGCAAGAGACTGGCCCAGGTTCAATCTCAGGTATCTTTAAAGTCTCTGAAGCCTACCCAGATTGATTTCTGAGCACAGAGCCAGGAGTAAACCTAAGTGCTGTCAGGTGTGGCCCCAAAATAAAAAAAACAACAATTACCACCACAACAATCAAAACAGATACAGGGGAGGAAGTGGGGCATTGGTGGTGGGAACGTTGCACTGGTGAAGGGGGCATATTCTGTTTATGACTGAAACCCAACTAAGAACATGCTTGTAATCATGGTGCTTTAAATAAAGATTTATATTAAGAAAAAAAGACAGACACAAAGCAGAAATAAATGAGGAAAGGGGACTTCCAGTTTTGTGGACTGAGTGCCAACTGTTCTCACCATAGAATCTTTATTGACCAAAGGCAATCCAGCTGGGGGTAAAGGGGAGGGCAGACATAGTTAACAGACAAAAGTACAGCTAATGTTAATCAAGCCTAGATGTGTCTTTAAGTTTCAAAAGGGAGTGGGTGAAGGAAAACGGAAGCTAGGGAACTGTCTATTTTGGGAAAAGCAGATGTGAGTTCTGTGTGTTTAGCTACATCTTCCCCTTTTCTGTTTGCTAAACACAAAAAATTGAGATGGGCTATCTAGGCCATGTTCTCCTTATGTACTACTTTTCTCTGTAAGTGACCGTATCTTAAAAATCAGTAGTACCAGAGCTGACAACAGTATGGTGATCCAATATGCCTAGAGAAGAGTTTATAGTAAAGTATTATTTTGCATGGTCAAAGTTAGAGCAGAGATAAACACTTTTAACCTAGATTAGATTTAGAGCAGGGTGTCCTTTCCCAGAAAAGATTTGGTCATACCTTTCAACTGCAGTCTTCAGGCCAGTCTGTAGTTTGCCTAATTCCAGAGGGTCCTTCTTCTAAGTCTTGAGGAAATCAGAGGCTCACTTTCCCCCATTTTCTTCTAGTTGGTGGTTGTAAGACACCATACTTGAGCTCTTGGACTCTTTCATGTCCCATGTCATTGCCAGAATGGTACAAAGCTTGCCCCAGTTCCATCTAAGGCCTTTGGATTTTTTGGGTGTGTAGACAATTTCAGAGACACTGAAGCTTAAGTAGAAACCAATATAACAAATGTCCACCTGCAATATTCAAATTTGGAGTTCCTAGGTCTAACAGACAGGAACTGTTTTCTTTCTGTAAAATACCCCCATTTTACTGAATCTGTCTATGCGAAAAGGAAAAAAAGGTATTGTCACAAAATATGAGCTATGTTAAAAGACCCAGGGGGAGCTTTGGATGGTATATTGTTATAGGCTGGGTGACAAAGGGGAGAAAATAGAGTATGTCCATGGGATTTTACTATTGGAGCACCAGGGAAATATGGCTAGATTGTAGTATCTATCCCACAGTTGATACTATTTTCCACTATCCTTGATTTGTAGGCATAATAACAACATTATTCCCAAAGAAATCCTCCTTTTGTCTGCTGTTCAAATCCAAAGTAGGTCAGTTATAGAGGAATACTTTTGTTAATGAGGTAATCTGTCAATGGAGAGCAGCCAGGAAGGCAATGAGAGTGTCAATTCTTCTGTGTTGTGTATGTAAACATTTTAATGGGATTATTATGTTACTGACCCTACCCTGATCGGTGATTGTGCCCTACCCTAGGGTGTGACCTGGCATTCTGCTCCCACCCTAGGGTGGTACCTGATTTTGTTCCCCCTATTGAGTGGTACCTGATCCCAGCATTGGGTGGTGCCTGATTCTGGGAGATAAAAGCAAGGGTCTGTGGAAGGCTGGGGGCTTTTTGGCTGGAACGGATGCTGAGGCTTTGGGCTTCAGACTTGTCCTCCGAATAAAGCTAATATTTTCACAAGTGTGACTGTCTGCTAGCCTTTACCGGCCGCTTCACCTCAGAACCGCTGGCTGAACAGAGTGGCAGATGCGTGCTCCAAGCTGGAGGGTAAAGACCTCATCCTCCATCCCTCCATCAGTCAACCCCATCTAGGGCTGACTTGCAACACTTTTGCAGCTGCTGGGCAGAGTCAAAGGCCAAGGTCATTCCTTGAGCAAGAACCCCACTTGAAAAATTAATCAATATGGTAGTCAGTCTGGTCAGAAGTGGCAGTCCTCATATTCTCGTGGTGCAAAACTGAAAGGGTAATGGGGGTGGTGGCACTCCAGAGCACAAGGGTGATGAGCAGCAGAAGTTTTGAGGTTTAATAGGACAGCAACAAATCTGGATAGTGGAGCACAGGGAAAACAATCTAAGGTTTATGTAATATCAGCAGTGGCCAAGAAGGAAGGAATAGGGAGAAAGAAAAGGCTTTGCTTGGTTACAATACAGACAGACATGAGTTGATTACAAACATAAAAATAACTACCACACATACATACATGTACACACATACACAGTTGATTAGTCAATTTGCTCCAGTTGTTATTCTGATCATCTTTGGTGGTAGGGATGAAACTAATGTGGGCTGAGAAAGGAAAGGACAATTCACAGACCATACTTGGCCCTGTTGGCCAATTAGAACTTTGTCTCACATTTCCCAAACTCACACACCAGATCCTAGCTAATATTACATGAAATGGGTCAACACACTTAATAAATATAGATCTGGCAAGTTTGTCTAGTAAGTGAATCTAAGACAGTGAGAAGTTACATATCAGATTTCTTGCTCTGAGGGAGGGAATACTATAGACACAGGGAGAGGCTTCCCTAGCTGCCTCTTCCAACTGAATAGTAAGAAAATTTTAAACCAGTTACTATAATCTCTTATTCTTAGGAATACTCATAAGGATAGACTTGGCTGTAAAAGTATCATAAGTTAAATTGTGCACTCATCATTCTCAAACCAATCAGCTTTTCCATATCTTGTTTTTATACATATCACAGAAAACTAAGGAGTTCCAAAGACTGTGGAAAAGTTTCGTCTCTTTTCACTCACCCAATTTTTGTGATTTAAAGGCCATAGTTCCACCCAGATGTTCTGAGTGAATTCCATACCAAATGTTTGAGTTTAGGAGTCATAGTGAGAGTAGCCCCAGACAAATATTTTCATGCTACTTTAATTTTTTAATGGGAGTCCAGGTATTTAACTAGTTTGGGCCAGAAGTTGTAAAATATCATATCAATTAGGCAGAGGAATGTTATTTAAAATGATCAAGCTCTGGGGAAACAAAGAGCGCTCTCTATGTGTGGAAGGACAGAGCAGATTGCTGTTTTAGAAGATGCTCTTTGGAATGGTGACACAAAAGTTAAAAAGTCTTAGAGCACTGTAATGTGAGTCTAGAGCATCTAAGTTCCTCTTTCAGATATTTCTCTGAACAAAGAACATTTTTGAGATATACTTAATTTGTAAACAAGTTGCTAAACATTCTTTCACCTAGCAAGACAAAATTGTATTTTTCTTGAATAAAAAGCCATTAAATCAGTTCTATAGATAAACAGGTTGCCTTTGGGTAAACAATCAAGCAGCATAGCATGAAAAACATTCACTAAGATACCAAGAACCATTAAAATCTAACAACACCATGCATTTGTCTGGAACTTTGTAAACTAATTAACAATGTGGTACAAAGAAGCTAATCACAATAATTGGCAACAAAATAAACCGCTAGTTTTAGATGAAATTTTCCTTTTTGTAGTGGGGCATAAAGCTTAATGGTTAGGATTTGGGTTCTCACCAACATGGCCCAGATTTGATTCTTAGTCAAGGAATCAGCAGACCAAGCCTTTGGTGGGCTTGTTTTCATCATCCCCACCTTCTATGGTAGGCTACTGAGATGGCGTGGGATGAAAAGGCCTTTGGTACCTGGGCTAGAATCTGGGTGGAAGACACATTCATTTATCTGCTGTTGGTCCCTCTTTGATGGGACTCTATCTTTGGTTTCTACCCTATCAATGCCCTCCATTGGCAGCTGCTGGTTGGAGGGCCAAGGGCCTTTCACAAAGCGCCTTTGGTTAAAAAAGGGGGGGATGGGCGCCAGCAACGGAAACTTGGGTAGTCTTCATCTCTCTCCCCTTCATTGCCTGGTTTTGTCCCGCCTGAAGGAGCCTCTGTTACAATGGGTGGGTGGGGGCAGCCTGGCTATGCCAGTGGATGAATCTGTGGAACCTATGTTGATTGGGAGCATTGCAGCTGTCCTTCACTGGCACTTCCCCACTCCCTCAGCCCAGTTAAATTAACAGCTCTTCAACCTTCACTCATTCCATGGCGTTAAACTCCACAATCATCCATTTCTAATGCTGCATAAAAACTTCCTGGGTTTTTTTCTCTTAATAGTTATCTGGTAACATTCTCCTTGTGTCTTTCCTGTTGATCAATTCATAACCATTCCAGATGTTGAGTCATTTGACAGTACCCAGGTCTTGGATTGCCAGCCAGCATCGGCTTGTCTCTTGATTTGGGTTTTGGGTGCTGGAGAATCTCTAAATGGCAGGGCACAATCAAGGCAAAAAAATGCTCGTAAGTTCACCAAAGCAGCATGAAGCAGCTCAGAAGCTCAGAAGGAAGAGCATGTATTTGGTAAAGGGCTCAGTCCATTCAGTCCAGCACCAAGAAGCTATCATGGCGATGTTCTAAGTGGGGACCATGTCATCCTCCCTGGTCCTCTAGCAGACAGCTTTGCTCCACATCCCAGTTTTGTTATTACCCCAATATCATGGGAAACCTGTTACCCCACTAACCATTTTTGTCCCTGTTTTGAGGTCCGTGTTCTGAAGTCTCTGTTCAGGTGCCAGATGTAGATGGTCCACTTGCCATAATCCAACCCTGGCTAAACAGTCTGAAGTATGGTCTCTGAGAAGATTAAGAAAACAAGGAACCTGGCATCCCATATGATCCTCTGAACCTGCCAAGAGTGATTTCTGAGCGCAGAGCCAGGAGTAACCCCTAAGTGCTGCTGGGTGTGTCTCAGAAAACAACAACAACAAAACAAAACAAAAAATCCAACAAGGTAAAGATAAAGAAGAAAAGTATGTGATCAGGGAGATTCCAGCTTCATGGACTGAGTGCTGTAGTATTGACTGTTCTCCCTGTAAGATCTTTATTGACCAGACTCAATCCACCTGGTGTTGTGGGGAACACAGATGTAGTTCACTTACCTATGACTGTGAGGCCAGAAATCACTCTTGGCAGTACTCAGGAACCACTTATAGTGCTGGGATCAAACCCAGTTGGACTGAGTAGAAAGCAAGTACCCTACCCAATCTACCATTGTTATGGCCTCTGTTCTAATTTTTTTTTAAAGAAATTAGAATTGTGATAGGTCTCATCATTAAAAAAGCGCCATGAAAATCAAGGAACAATTACTCATCTGAAGATCACAAAGTATCAGAATTTTGTCAAGATGATATAGTTAGCATCTGATCATAAAAAGATGGGCTTTAACCCCACAGACTCTTGTTTTATCTATGGGACATTTTGATTAAGTGCCTATTAATAATCTTGGCCACTTGCTTATACTAAAGTCTTGAGTCTTCTATGTTATTGCTCTGTCCTTAATTTCAAAATAGTTGTCACTGATGATCATTTTTCTCTATCACAGCTATAAATGTTAATTTGATAGTAATAGTACTAAAATATATGAACACCATCACTAGTGCCATTAATAGTTTTAGGGTTGTTTTCTCTATATGTACTGGGTCTGCCCCAATTGTTAATATTTGAGAAACCATAAACTCAGTTTATATTGTATTTTCTTATCAGAAATTGTGTGTTTAGTTGCAAAGACTGTTTAAAAGTTTTGCTTCTGTGACCACACTGAACAAATTATATTCCTTTAGTCTTGGCTCTCCAATTACTTGCTGCATAATGCTGATCAAAATTTCATAACATTCCTTTATTCACTAGACTATTTTATCTGTAAAATGGAAATAATACTCATTTCATAGCTTTATATCTAGCATTAAATACAGCTTGAAATATTTAACTTCTTTTGGACTTTTTCTAAATGCTGGGCTGTTTTGTTTCTTGTATTTTGTTGTTTGTTTATTTGTTTGTGTAGAGGCCACTTTCAGCAATGCTCAGGAATTCCTCTTGGCTGTATGCTCAGGAATCACTTCTGGTAGGGCTCAGTGGAACTGTATGGGCCGCTGGAGATCAGAGCTGAGTTTGTCGTATACAAGGCAAACACCTTAGCAGCTATGATCTCTTCGATCCATGCTGGGCTAATTCTTAAAAGTAATGTAATTACTAGTAACTGTAAGCTCTATATTATAAAAAAAGATAATAGCAACTAAGTCTCCATGAAGCAATTTAGATATATTTTTCACATTTTAGGAACATTTTTTAATTTGGCAATTGTGGTTTTATATTTATATAGTCATGCATAATGGGCATAAATCTACCAAGTAACACATACAAAACACAAATTTAGATTACTGTTAATACAATTTTCAATGTCACTGAATATTTCAATTCTGACAAAGACTTAATAAATTGGGTTTCTTTCAGTAGGCAGAGGCAGTGACTGGAGGCTTTGGTTAAATGGGCACAAAAGAATAGGTCCAGATATCAGTGTAGTTGAAAACTCATTACTATTCATGGGTCTGCTGTTCCTTTGTTCTCTACACTTTCTGAGGCTTCAGGCATTTCTTTTTGGGTTTCATTTTCATTTCATTAATTTTCTATTTTTTTTTCCTCCCCAGCCTGGAGACCTGAATAACATTTTTGCCTTGGTCATTCAGAAGCAAGAAGGAAGTCCTTCCCTTCAGTACGAGAGTAGAATATCCTTGTTTGTTGGACTTAAAAAAAAAATCCTGCATCCAAAGATATTTTTCCAGAAACTTGTGAGATGAGACTAATATAATCATTAGTTATTTTCATATATAACAAGTAAAAATTAATAAACAAATGAGGCAAATAATAAAATTTATTTTTAGGTAGGAGAAACCGAGAAAAGCTATAATGTAAAATTGCAAAATTTGGTGTCCTATAATAGAACTTTAGAGGTTGGGTAGAATATTTCTGCATTTTTCTCTTGGCTTATTTGTGTATTGAATACTTTGCTTCAAGTTTGTGTGTGTTATAACTTGACTTCAATGGGACATAGGTCTATCAGGAAGCAATGAAGTTTAAGTGAGATCATTAGAGTGGAACTCTAATTCCAATGGTCTAGTTGTCTCTATAAAAGAGGTTAAGAGTATACTCTCTCCACCATGTACAAACAAAGAGAGAAGACAGTTAAGACAGGTTGAGAGCTTTTAACAAAATCCCAATTAGTCATATCTTGATGTTGACTTTCCCAGTTTCCAGAATATCAGAACAGACTAATATGTTTAAATTACCAGTATTTCATATTTTGTCATGGAAGACTGTGGAGACTATTAAACTACTTACTTTTTTTTAAGATAGAGATTGTGTATTCTTATACCAAATTTGTCTCACTTGGGAAGAATGTGATATACAAATAACCCTATTTCCTTTATATTTTTCATCTTGAACTTCAATTTTGAACTATACAGCTTCAATTATAACTGTTAATACAGTGATGTTTCTGAATTATCAGGACAGGAAACCTGTCAGTTTCATTTTTATTTTAATTTTAAAATACATTTAATTTTAATTTTATTTTAATTTTTAAGGTACATTCCTGGTGCTACTCCTGGAGGGGACATCTGACAATTTGGGTGCCTGGGATTGCTGGTTAGCTAGGTGGTAGCTGTAAAGAAATAGGAGAGGAGAAATACATACAAAATACTATTTGGGCCTATGCATCAAGGTGCTGGTATAGTCAGATCATCTTGGTCCCATGTCAAAAATGTTTTGAGTATTTAACTGTGGCCTTAAATGAAGTTGACCACATATGAACTTCCACTGGGGGCGATAGGCCATGAAGAAAAACTGGGAGATTGACAATTAGACCCACCAACTCTGAGATAAATGACCCACCATCCAGTTAAGAACACTGAACTGTGCAGACTCAAAAATGAAAGTAACACTTACCTCCAAAGGTAGAATATACTGAGTGGGAGAAGAAGAGGCCCCTTATTCCAGGAAGTCATATGGAATTAAAAACTGGTTCTGAGAATGATTTGGAACACCTGTTTTCTCTCTGGGTTTTCAGTCCTGTATCATGCATCTTCAAAGTGTACTTTTTTCCTTGCAATAATGTCATATTATGCTTAGTTTCCTGACTTAAATCTTTCCAGAAGGCAAAGAACCAAGAACTGGTGCCTTTTCCACTTAAAAAGTAGTAGAACTACAACCTCACTATTTCTCTGATAACAGAAGTCATAAGGACATATCTAATGGTACATAGATGGCTATATCATGTTGGGAATTAAAGTAGGGGCATGCATACCACTCCTTTGAACTAACTTCCAGGTCCTTATAATTAAAAAAAAAACAAACAGAACAAAACAAAACTTTGCAGTTCTTAGGAATTTGGAATAGTGTTGTTTATGTGTTCATTAATCATTACTGTTGATTATGAGTAAATGTATATGCTTGAGAACAGTTATATACAACATTGATGAGATTACAGATCCATCCACTTTTAGTGAGAGGATATGTAAGGTTGACACAAAGCTCTTTACTTGGAATTCTAATAGAAATAATGAAGAGGTAGCATAATTTAGTTGTGACATATAGCCTTTTAATTGATGAAACACATAGACTTGGGAGGTAAAACCTCTTGATGTTCACACATTATTGGTTTAGCAATTAAAATAAATAAACACTTTATTGGTTTATTCCTAAAAGCATATGAATATTGCTGCCTTTTTGCTGTTTAAAAAAAGAGATGTTTAAATTATCCCTTCGATAAATTTTCAAAATACTTATGATTCTTAGTTATTCTCCAAATCAAATATGGTTTGTTTTTTAGACTTATTTTGCACTTGATTTTAGCCAAAAGTCTGAGGTGTGACAGGATTATACTGATTTAAAAAATAAAAATGCCAATGTGTTTCAGTTCCAGGAATGTAATAGCTCATTGATGCTTAAGTTGCCTTATTTTTTACTAGCAGTATTATATACAGGTTGACTTCACATGAACCTATTTTCTTTAAAGGTTTCTGTGCTCCACTCTATGATCGATTTGTGTATTTGTTACTCTAGATCTAGAGTGAGCTAATACTGTAAGGAAGATTTATTCCTTACATAGAAAATAGTACATAGAACTCCAAACTTATAGTACATAGTTTACTATTTCAATTACTATTCAGATACTATTCAGTTACTATTTCAGACTTTTTCAGTAGGCAAACATATAATAAAAACTGTTTTGTTTTGCTTTGGTTTTGTTTTGTTTTGGGGCCTCAGAGGTTAACTCAGAGGTTAGTATTACCCTCTTCTGAAAATATTGCATTAGAAACAATTCTTTCAGAAATCTGTTATAAATGCATTATGAATTCCTCTTTATTGCTGAAAAAAGAGATAAACAAATATTCATTCAAATGTTTAAATTTATTTCTAATTTTATCTTGATTTCTTATTATTCCATTTTATAATTTTATCAAAATAATATGTACAAATCAATCTAAAAATTTTAAAAGACTGCACTTTAATTCATTCCTAATCAATTTTTTAACTTGTTCTTCAACTCAGAGGTAAACTTTAAAATTGATAAATGCATATACATTTGCATGTTTGTGTATGAGTATGCATATGCTCATCAGTAATTTATATCATTATATTTTCCACTTTATTGTCCCCCTTTTCTTTTTAAAGTATTTTTTGAACATCACTACCTAGCTGATTTATAGAGTTATTTTGAAACATCATGTAGTTCCATACTCTTCTGATATGTCATTGTGTAGTAGTTTATAGAAACTGTCCTCTATTGATATATACCTGTTTTCTCTCAGTATCTTGTTCTTGTAAATAGTACTGAGGGAAATAATCTAGTGTACACCTTTATAATATTTTTATCTGTGCATCTTTTATAAACTCCTGAAAATAGAAATTTTGAGATCAGAGTAAATACCTGTTTTATTTTGCTGGGTATTGTCAAATACTCTTCTTCTGAACATTGTTCTATTATTTATTCCCACTCTCCATGTGTATAGCACCAGATGGATTCCTTACTATTATTACTGGTGACCAATTCAGGGCTCAGTAAGTGGATATTGAGGTAAGGTGGTCTATGTATTATCTGAAATAAAATGCATGTCTTTTTTGAATTTAAAAAAGCCTGTCTTTCAAAATCCATCCATGAAACACTATCTCTTGGGTTTAATATTGTGATAGATAGCTTCCTCCCTCTAGCTCTAGTCAGAATTTCGGTAGATTTGTCTCTTTTAAACTTTGATTAACTATGCTTAGCTCTGCCACAATCCTTGTGTTACTAGACCAAACTCACACACTCATAACATTTGTCTTTATGTCAGTTCCTAAATATTTTGCATCTACTTTGGAAAGCTAAGATATGACTGAGCAATGGTTTTCATTGACCTTTAGAATTCCAATACCATACTTGTACATACCTTTCAAATACATATAGAATAATTTATACTAATTTTATATTTATAGACTATTAGACTACATTTGGAATCTGAAAAATGTCCCATCTTTTGTCATTCTTCCAGATCTCTGATAAATTAAACATTTTTAAACACCATTTGCTGATTAAATTGTAAGAAATTTTTGGTGTTCTGCATCAAAAACAAATAAAAAAGAAGCTATGTATCATCTGCATTTGTAAGCCAAACAGTCTTTCAGTTCTTTTCACCTTCAGTAAAAGTCCAGTTTAGTTACTTTGTAGGAGCATAACAAGCAGTACTCATTGATATCTCAAGGCACTGTGGATTTATTATAGCAGATGGTCTACACACTAGACCCTTCTTAAAATTATATGAGTTGGTCTATGTGTGGGAGTCATTAAGTGACTCAATTGCTGAATCATGGAACAATTACAGTGAACCGATACACTGATCCTGTCCTGTTCCTTAACAGAAATGTGTAAGGATTAACACTTGTGCCTGCAGGAGATGGAGTTGCTGAAGAGAAAGTTACAGTGGCTGCCATCTGTTAATTTCAGACCTGGAATTCTTAACGTAGCTCAGCATTTTACTGCTTTCTCATATTATCTGATTTTACAGTGATCACGCAAATCTAGCAAACCTTGCACTTTGAGGTATTTGAGCTCTTCAATTCTAAAAGAATATGAGATATTGCATTTCTGTTGCCTACAATCATATTATTCTTAGAGTCAAAGCATAAATAAAATAACACACATAGAAAGCAAATTAAAAAAAAATCTCCACAAAGCAACTTCTTCAAGAGCCAAGTCCTGCGTTTCCTAAAGGTATGTTTGAATGGTTAAGTCTGAATTGAAGAGGTTAGGTAATTGAAGAGGTTAGCAAATCAAATTGACTTGCTAATTCTGGAGTTGCTGTGTGAACTTTGACAAGTTAATTAATTTTGTTGTGTCTTTCTTTCTTCATGATATATAGTCATTGTTAGATTGAATGTAATTATAGCACCAAATGTAATATTTTAGAGACCAATGATAGTCAATATCAATAGGTGCTATATTGCACTTTTTCATCTTTTGGGACACATTAATTCCATGTTCCTCAAAACATGCATATTGTATGTTTTGTGGGACCTACACAAAAGAGCAGAGAGCTCTGATGTCTCTTTTTTATGATACTATTTCAAGCTAAAAGGCCCCAGCCTGTGATGTAAACTTAATTATCTTCAAGCCATCATTATTAAATACTATAAAATTGGAGATTCAGCTTCAACATTAACTTTACGGGGATTCAACTTCAGTTAGAACAACCTTCTTGAGGTTTAATATATTACTGACTTATTCTGAACCAAGGAACCTATGTGTAGCTGAATTTAATTGCCAGAACTGGAAACCCAGAACACTCTTCTACTGTAGTGGTACTGGAATAACAAGATGGAAGAAGCCTGAATTTTCTAAGCACATTTAAGGTGTTTACTGGAGGTTTTCCAGGGATCCTGTGTTCTTTGCATAAGGGAAAAATGTCAAGATTCTGAAATTGGGTTAATTACCACAAAGTAACCTATCCTGTTTCTATTTCTATTATTATTTCTAATACTAGAAGCAAATACATGGATGTCTTTCTTCAGAATAATTATTTAGAAATCTGTATTCTACCATACTGATTTTCAGCTTGTAACATTCTTAGAAGAAAATGAATGTTCATGAAATAAATATATTGTGTGATTTAAATAAAATCACAGCAGATCTTAAACGACTTCATCAATCCAGTTGTAGTTACTTTGAATATTTTATGAGTTAAACCTAAACTTTAAAAGCACTCAAAATTGTCATTTTTATCAATTTATTCTATTTGTTCAGATGTTAAAGTGCAGAGATTTCTTGAACATTACTTACACTGTACAAAAAAAGAGAAGCTCTTAAAGACCTGATAAGAATACCACTAATACTATGAATTTATTGGAAGATATTTTTGAGAAACATTTTAGTTAATATTACTTTTTTCTAATCTTCAAAGTAAATATGAAATTCCTGGCACTGCATATGGTCTTCTGAGCACCACAGTACAGGAAGTAGTCTCTTAGCACTATCAGGAATGATCCCCCCCTAAAAATATTTCTCAATGAATACTTATTATTGCTATTATTATTAATACTTTCACAGTTTCTAAGTGATGTAAATTTATTTATATGAAAAAATGAAAATAATTTTAATGAAACTATACACTGTTTTATATTGCTTTATGGAGGTTGTATATTTACCAAATTAATACTTGGAAATTGCAACTTGTCAAAATTTTTAAACTCTTGTTGATAACAACAATTAAAATCCAATCATGGGAAAACAGTTCATCATGGCACACCTGTGAAATATGGAACTTAATTGAAGAATGAATTTATTAATATTTGGGAAATGACTTAACACAATTTAGCTTTCATAATTAAAAATTGCCTTTTCTTATTTGTTTATATAACTTCCATAGTTTCAGAACCACCAGGAGTTTATTTTCAACAAACTTGTTTTTATTATCTAAATAAAAGCTTTATGAATGCTTTCTTCCTATTATTTAGTCTCTTAAAGATTAGCAAGAGCACTATGCTTTATTCTACTTGTCTTTTTTTTCTTGACACACAATGTTCATTTTGTTCAATACTTAAGCCAAATAACAAAACAAAACAACAACAACAAAAAAGCAAGGGATAAAGACAACTTTACCATTGTAATAAATTTTCTAAGTACAGCTATTACTAATGGTAAAATTAGTCATGTAATTTTCATAAAACCTACAAAGAGGCATACACACACAGTTAACTTTGAGAATAGAGTTTTAAATCCAGGTGCCCAAATATAATATTATTTTCCTCTACTTCCTCAATCCCGTGTTCCCATTAATTTAAGAGAATTTCATGTTTAAATCCTTTATTGGCCACCTTGAATCCCTACCTTCTCTCTTTCAGTTTTATAACTCGACTTTGTTAAAGAAAAAAAAAAGAAAGATATTTTTACTCTTACAAAGAACTCTATTTCTTGGGAAATTGAAAGCCTGTCGTGTTGCATTTGTGTGTTTGTTTCTAGAATCCTCACTGACTACCATTTATAACTGATCTGAGAGCTGGGGGTTTTCTCTAGTCAGACCTCACTGACCACTTTTTATATCCTACCTATCCAATGCTTTCAAAGTTGTTTCTTTGCAAAATCACCAAATATAGTCTCCTTCTATATGAATTACACTCCTGACTTTGTTTTGGTCTGTTTGAAAATACCTTTCTAGAACTATAATCTTCTCTATATAATTTATGTCTGAAGAGATTATATCTTATTTTGCGTGCAAGGATTTCTTTAAAATTATTTATTATTCATGTTACATTTTAAACTAGTGCTGCTCTATGCAGATTTTCAATGTGTTTGTCATATACCATTAGTCACTGTGTGAAATCTCTCAGTAATAGTTAGCCCTTGAATTTTCTGCAGCTAAGGAGAATTTAACACTGATTGATGGCAGATCACTTAGCTGGTTGGCAGACTTTCCAATTTACGGTGGGGAAATTGCTCTTTTCTTTTTGTTCATTCCTTCTGCTGCTTGTTCCGAGCAGTAAGACATATGTGCTAGACTGCATGCGAGAAGCAGCACTGGATTGGCAATACGGCATGTCTTTTTTACAATTATGATTTTATCAGTTTTCCAAACTGTATGAGGAATGTCAAATATCTGTGATGACATTTTTCCATTATTCTAGACAACTTATTTATGTATCTCTTGGACTCCAGCTCTTCAAGTGCACTGCAGCACCTACCATCCTTTGCATGATAAAGTGACCCTGAGCCAAGAAGAAAGAGATGTTTGTGCTTTGTTCATAGGCTGCAGATTGACTCTTCTCTCCATTTTGTCTCTGCTCCTCTCTATGCTCAGGAAAATACTCTTCTCCACCAAGTTGTGTGAGACATATTAGAAAGTTATTGGCTCACCCATAACAAATCATTCAACTTAGAAGGGCTCTGACAGTGGTTTGTTTTTCTCATCTATCAAGAAAGGAGTACTAAGTTGCTATTGCTGATTTAGTTGCAATGGCTCCATCCATTGATACTAGATTTTCTTTTAATTTTTTTAATTCAAAGAACTGTGATTTGCAGTTATTATTAGTTATTATTAGTTGACTTTTAGACATATAATGCTCTAGCACTCTTCCCATCACCAGTGTTCCCAGATTCTCTCTCAACAGGCACATTTTAAAGTTTAGATTGTAGTTTGAATCTTACATTTTCAGTGTTGTTGAGTCTGTGGTTTGTATATAAAGCTGTGACACACTCCCCTCGTTACCAGTATACCTGAGGTATCTTATCCTGTATTCCTTCCCTTTCTCTTCTTCCTTTTCACCTCAACTGATTTTCTGCTCTGCCCTTCTCCCTATGCTCTGGGGTCCAGGGTTATCTAGGCAGAGTTTCATATCTTTACATGTGTCGTATTTAGAATACTGGCTACCTGCTGCTCTCAGGTGTCTAAAGTCTGTGTTGGCCATGGTTCACATCTTGCTTCTTTCTCCCCCCGCCCCGCTTCTTTCTTAATAGATATATGTATATATAGTTGTGGTTTTTTTTTTCCATTTTGGTGCTTTACCTTGTAGTGCTCAGGGATTACTCTGGTTCCATGCTCATAGAGTATTCCTGGCAGGGATTGGGGAAGGGGCATATGAGTACTAGGGTTTGACTGTGTGCAAGGCAAGTATCCTACCTGCTATACTATCTCTTCCGCTACCTCTCTTCTTTATTTTTAAATAGCCTATAAAAATTATGCGAATGGTATTCAATTAACTGCCCTATATATTAGATCTCATCAACAGGGGTCTTTATGAATAGACTTCACGTTGCTTTTAAGAGAACTGCAAAATGTAGTTTATGTTAAACATTTATTCATCGAACAAATGTTTAATGAACGCTAAGTATAAAAGTGTATAAAAGCAGAACTTGTCTTGACACTAGAGATAACCAGTAAATTAAACATACGCAAATCAGTGTCATGGGCTGAAATACAGCTCAGGAAATGAAAACATGCTTCATGTATATGTTCAGTCTCTGGCAGTCTGCCTTGAATTATATATTATATCATCTCTCTCTAATTTGTTGAAATAATTGATTAATAATGGACAGAATAAATGTATCTCCATTTTTCCTTTCTTAAAATTTTATTTGAAAATCTTCTATTTTACTATTTTACCTTATGCTTGATTAGTATTATAAATTTTTCAAGCCAATTGCTTAACATGGTTGTTATTCAAAAGTAATTATGTAAACTTATAGCCATATAAAGTACTAGAGAGAAAACACAAGAGGTAAAATGTTTGCATCGCATGCAGTGGATTGTATAATATCCTCTGAGCACCTTAAGGAATAAACCCTGAGCACTGCCAGGCCCCAAAGCCAAACAAACAGATGAAACGAGGGCTGGATTACGAGGGCTGGAGCAATAGCACAGCAGGTAGGGATCTTGTCTTGCATATGGTTGACCCAGATTCAACCCCAGCATCCTATATTGTTCCCTGAGTCCCTTAGAATTGATTCTTTAGTGCAAAGCACATACCAGGAGTAACACCTGAACACTGCTGAGTGTGGCCCCAAACCAAAAACAAACAAACAAACAAAGGATACATTCTAATAGTATTACTTCTCAAGTGATGTTGCTATAATTTATATTATAAGCCTTATTTATAGGTATTTTAAATTAATTTTTAATTGAATCATGAGTGATTCAATTTTGATTGAGTTTTAGTTTTTAATTGAATCATGAGTGATTCAATTTTGATTGAGTTTTAGTCATACAATGTTCAGCACCAATCCTTTTACCAGTGCACATTTCCTGCCACCAATGCTCCCAGTTTTCCTCCTTTTTCCCCTGCTGACTTTATGGCACTTTTCTCTCTATCACACTCACTTTTTCATTATATTTTATTTTCCTTTTAGACATTGTGGTTTGCAATATTGCTAGGGAGGGGTATACCTCTTTTCAGCCTTTCGAATCCCACTTAACCAAATCGATCTTTCCAACCATCATTGTCATAGTAGTCCATTGTCATAGTAGCCCATTCTCTGCCATAACTGCAGTCCCACATATTTTTTTTTTTTTTTTTTGCTTTTTGGGTCACAGCCAGTGAGTCTCAGGGGTTACTCCTGACTATGTGCTCAGAAAAATCGTTCCTGGCTCAGGGGATTATATGGGATGCCGGAGATAGAACCGAGATCCATCCTGGATCAGTCACGTGCAAGGCAAAAGCCTACCTCTGTGCTATCGCTCAGGCCCCACTCCCTCACCTTTTGTGACAAGTTTTCTGCCATGGACCTGTCTTCTTGGCCTTCATATCTACTCTCTTTGGGTATTATGTGTGATCATTCTATGTCTATCCATCTCCCTTTCACCTGGAAACAACACAAATGCCCAAGAACAGATGAATTGGATGAAAACAAGCTACTTCTATAGAGTGGAATGCTATGTAGCACATGAGAAAAAACAAAGTCATGGATGACTATGGAGAGATTTTATTTATCATATTATATTAAAGTGGTCAAGTTGTTGTATGCTGCTGTGTTACATATTCTAATTCAATGCTCAATAGCATTATAATAAAATCTAACCTAGTGTGGTTTTCACACCATAAAAGTCAGCAAACTCTATTGAACATGACCCTTTGATTTCCAGAACAGCCAGGTATAAAACATTTACCAGAAGGTCATAAACCCATCTGAATGCCAGGCCTTTCTTTTTCCTTTTGTTTTGGGCCATATCTGGCTGTACTCAGGGTTTACTCTTTGCTTTGTGCTCAGGGATCACTCCTGGTGGACTTAGGGATCTTTGCGGGATATGGCAGATCAAACCCATATTAGCTTTATGTAAGATGAATACCCTGCCCACTATACTATTGTTACTCCAGTCCCTGTGTAGTTTTTCTTGTACTAGCATTACCACTATTACAGCTTGGAAGCTGAGCATTTAGAAAGGACAGTATTGTTCTTAAACTCAAGCAAATTAATAAATAAGTGTGTTATATAGAAATGGGTATTCTAGCAATAGTGGGGCATTAGATAAGAAAAAATAAAACAGCAACGATAATTACTGGTGGGGAAGTCAGCTGTCTAGGCATTGATGAGATGTTTGTTGGGCAAAAGATACCAAAAGGGCTTTCCATAGAGAAATAGCTGGTTTTGAAAGATCTGAGGCTTGAATCAGTTGAGTACATATTCACAGTAACTTCTCAAGTTTTCTTTGTTGTTGTAGTAGTAATTTTGTGGGAATAGCAGCAGGAAACAATATAAGAGGCCTGCAAACATTAAATCACAGAA